>NC_081318.1:78842683-79142683 GCF_026419965.1 Kogia breviceps
CAATTACTTCCCAATGTGTCTCCCTGCATCCATGTTTTGTTTCCTCTAATTTATTTTCCCCTCAGCAGACAGAGTAATCTTAAAATGCAAATTGAATCATGTCAGTCCTCTCTGAACATCTTTCAAGAATTATGCATTATTTTTAGAGCAAAATTCAAAGTACTTAACATGGTGTACATTTTTCTTCATTATCTCGCTCTGGCTCCATTTCTATATCAAGTCATTCTCCCTCTACACTCCACTGACACTGTTCTCCAGTGACTCCAGTGATGCCAGTGCTTTCTTTGAAGCACCATGCTTCTTCTCTCAGTAGGGCTTTTACTTGTCTTGTCTGCGCTCTTCTAGAACTGTGTTGCCGTCTCCTTCACTTACCTAAAGCCTATTTATCTTATTCACATTTCCCAGTATAAATATCATTTCCCAAGGAATCCTTTACTAAACTCTAGTACCAAATCCCTACTTTAAATACTGGGCTTATATTTGAATTTACTATTAGAGTCCTATAATTTTATGTTTAATATCTCTCCAGTAGAAAAAGAACCCTGTTTCTCTTATCCAGCACCATATTCCCGGCAAAGAGCATGAAATAAAATGATAGATTAATAATCAAAGGAATTGATTCTTCTGCTAGAAATCCCATTAGACACAGATCCTAGCTTGCTTATTTCCCATTTTTTTCCCTAGCGTAAAACACAGAGCCTGACACATAATAGTTGCAGAAGAGATATTTGTTGAATGAATTAAATAATACCACCCTACATTAATAAAGCACCAGCTATATGCCAGAAAACATTAGGCACAGGACATATGTTTTCATAATTCCCACAATTTTGGTTGTCTTTTTTATCAACTTCATTTTACAGATTCAAAAAATAGTGGCATGATTTCAGTTTTTACTGCACTGTTAGATTCCAAAGCTGCAACATGTTATATGATGCTGACTCAAACAATTACTATTAGGATTTAAATGCTGACTTTCTTCCAGCTACTCAATACCCACTACAAAAATGTCTAGAATTTTTTAAATACAGATTTTTACTTTTTTGGGGCTTCAGAAAGTATGTACATGATGGAGTTAGGTATATTTTAAGTTTAGTTTCTGGAAGGCAGAAACCATATTTACTTAATTTGCTTTGTACCTGTCTATTTCATATGCTTTCCTCTTGTCAGAGTAACTGAATGTTGAGTAAATAATATTGAAAATGATACAGTTTTTACATTTTTCTGAAAGGTGGCACTCCAGAGAAAATTCACTTTGTTAACAGAGAATAACTTATGATAGTCTGAATCTAGTGTTGTGTTTTTTAGAATTGGTCTATTTGTTATATGAATCCTACTGAAGAAGCTAGCGGTCTTGAGGTAGGGTGGGGGTAAGTATCTGCTAGGTTTTAGGAGCCTGGCTTCCAGGCTCATTTCCCCTACTTATTAACTGTAATGTTTTGATGAAACTATCAGATCTTTCTTCACTTGACAGGGGGAGAGGTGAGCAATCAAAGTCTCTCTGATTTTGCTTCAAAACTCTGATGGCTCAGGAATTGAAAACAGAGGATTTTGAAGATGGATTGCTGTGCGTCACAGAAGGGAGGATGGGTGAAATTTTATGTAATGAGGATTTAGGTACCCAAATCTCATCTGCTACCCAGATCAGCCACACAACTCTCCTCCAGTAGTCTGAAGTTTTTCATTCTGGGGCATTGTTAAGACAGAGGCATCAAGCAATGGTGAGGACAGGGCTGATATGCTGGACTGAAAATAGAGGGATTGTCTGTACACTAAAGATAAAACTCTATTTAACCAACCTACTCGTAGAATGTGTGGGCCAGGCAAATACCTACAAAATAACTCTGGAGGATTTTCTGGGGAAACGCGTTATTTTAAAAAATCAGAGATATAGATATTTGAGAGGCTGCAACAAAATACCAGGTACTCTCCTATAGGGAAGACTTCAGGTCAACAAGACCTATTTAGGCAAATAAATCATCAATTCAATTTGTACTGCCTCACTAAAGATAATGATGGGTCACAGGAAATTTTATAGATGCCTCTATGGTGAAAATCAGAGATAAAATACAATAAAGCAAAAGGGGAAAAAGTAAACCATAGAAAACAAAAAAGATTGCAAAAAAGAAGAAAACTTCAAAAATATCTTCAGAAAGACATGAACCAAGAACAGTATAGTATGGTAGTGGATTATCCAGAGAACAAAAATGAGTCTTTAGAAATTTTAAAATTGCAGTGAGGAGAGAGAGAGAAGGGGGACAAATCAGTAAGAAAATTTAATAAATATCTCAGGAAGTTTAAAAAATATTGATAAGGAGAGGTGTTTTGCTATTCTACTAATATGACACCTATAAAGAGAAGAGAGAGACTGGAGAGAAAGTTACGGGAAAAGTTCCTGCTACTGAATGCCATGAGTTAAATTGAAGAGACTCACTGAATATTTAACACAATAAATGAAAAGAAGAATCATTCTAAGTTATAGTGTAATTCCAAATCCAGGAACAATAAGAAAAAGGAAAAAAAAATGTGGAGGGGAGGTGCTTGGGAATATGAAAAAGGATCATGATTCTAAGTGGCAAATCTGGAAGCCAGAGAACAATGGGAAAATACTTTTAAAATTCTTAGGGAAAGTAATTTCAATCTATAAGGTCATTCATTAATTGAGTGTGAAGGTTGAATTCAGACAAGCAACTTATCCAAAGCAAAATTCTGCACCTGAATTAACAAGTTTAATCCAAGCATTCATTATGACCATGATCAAATTACTTAAACTCTGGGTCTGTTCTTCCACCTGTAAAATAAAGGAAACAAAAGTATGGATCTCTACCTTAGAGAAATAAAGATATCATAAAATAATGAAGTAATACTTACATAAATTGGAGTGTATAGACACAAATTCTTATAATTCTTACTTTATTCAAAATGAAACTTTTCACACAGTAACAACTATCTGTCCCTCTCTCTCAAATCAATAACCCATACTTCTGAGTCTGGATAAATAGTTCTCCCTACTCTATCACCAATTTCAATTACATTGACAGTTTGAAATGAGGACAGTTAAAAATAATGATTCTCTTCCAATTCACATGAACTGTTAAGTAAAAACTTTATTAGATAGACCAAGTGAGTCCCCTAAAAGTTTTAGAATCTCAAACACCAGATCAAATTAATTTTTAAGCTTATACAACCACTCTGAACTGGGTTTACTTCGTAAACTGTTTAAATATAGCTTTACTGATGACAAAATAGTGAAAAATTGACAGGAGGTAGTATAAAATGAATAATTCTGCTCTGACTTTCTAATTGTACCACATATAAAACAGAGATGACTAAATTTAAAAAAATATTTTAATAGTTTTACTTCAAATAAATCATACAATAAGATCTTATAAAGATATTTCCTTTTAGAAAAATAATAAGTTAAAAATGTCAGTTTCTAGGAATTTTGCTCAAACCTGTTCAAATTTTAAATATATCAGTTAAACAAACAAAAAAATGGAGACTGAATACAACAATTTGTCTTTTTTTTTAATGTTTATTTAATTTTTCTTTTCAGTCATCCATTTTATACACATCAGTGTATACATGTCAATCCCAATCTCCCAATTCATCACACCACTATCCCCACCCCCTGCCGCTTTCCCACCTTGGTGTCCATACATTTTTTCTCTACTTCTGTGTCTCAATTTCTCATCTGCAAGCCAGTTCATCTGTACCATTTTCTAGGTTCCACATATATGCATTAATATACGATATTTGTTTTTCTCTTTCTGACTTACTTCACTCTGTATGACAGTCTCTAGATGCATCCACATCTCTATAAATGACCCAATTTTCTTCCTTTTTATGGCTGAGTAATATTCCATTGTGTATATATACCACATCTTCTTTATCCATTCATCTGTCGATGGACATTTAGGTTGCTTCCATGACCTGGCTATTGTAAATAATGCTGCAATGAACATTGGGGTGCATGTGTATTTTGGAATTATGGTTTTCTCTGGGTATATGACCAGTAGTGGGATTGCTGGGTCATTTGGTAATTCTACTTTTAGTTCTTTAAGGAACCTCCATACTGTTCTCCATAGTGGCTGTATCAATTTACATTCCCACCAACAGTGCAAGAGGGTTCCCTTTTCTCCACACCCTCTCCAGCATTTGTTGTTTGTAGATTTTCTGATGATGCCCATTCTAACTGGTGTGAGGTGATACCTCACTGTAGTTTTGATTTGCATTTCTCTAATAATTAGTGATGTTGAGCAGCTTTTCATGTGCTTCTTGTCCATTTGTATGTCTTCTTTGGAAAAATGTCTATTTAGGCCTTCTGCCCATTTTTGAATTGGGTTGTTTGTTTTTTAAATATTGAGCTGCAGGAGCTGTTTATATATTATGGAGATTAATCCTTTGATGATTCATTTGCAAATATTTCTCCCATTCTGAGGGTTGTCTTTTCATCTTATTTATGGTTTCCTTTGCTGTGCAAAAGCTTTGAAGTTTAATTAGGCCCCATTTGTTTATTTTTGTTTTTATTGCCATTAGTCTAGCAGGTGGTTCAAAAAATATCTTGGTGTGATTTATGTCAAGGAGTGTTCCTCCTATGTTTTCCTCTAGGAGTTTTATAGTGCCCAGTCTTACATGTATATGTATAGCTGATTCACTTTGTTATACAGCAGAAACTAACACAACATTGTAAAGAAATTATACTCCAATAAAGATGTTAAAAAAAATGATAAAAGAAAAAAAGGGTCCTGGAAATCCGGCCTCAGTCCACTGGTAAGAGTCTGAAAGTTGTCTAAGAGATGCATGCTCAGAAACCTGTACCCATGGAGTCTCATGGAAACCTGTATCCAAGGGTCTATTCTTTGAGATGTTAATAGTTTAGAGCACCTTTCACAGTCCTTTTAGCCTCCATGTGTTTGTATTTTTTACATTTTTTTCCCTGTAATTGATTTCTAATCTCATAGCGTTGTGGTCAGAAAAGATGCTTGATATGATTTCAATTTTCTTAAATTTACTGTGGCTTGATTTTTGACCCAAGATGTGATCTATCCTAGAGAACATTCCTTGTGCAGTTGAGAAGAAAGTGTAATCTGCTGTTTTGGGATGGAATGTCCAATAAATATAAATTAAATCTGTCTGGTCTATTGTGTGTCTATTGTGTTTAAAGCTTGTGTTTCCTTATTAATTTTCTGTGTGGATGATCTGTCCATTGGTGTAAGTGAGGTGTTAAAGTCCCCCACAGTTATTGTGTCACTGTCAATTTCCTCTTTTAGAGCTGTTGCCTTATGTATTGAGGTGCTCCTATGTTGGGTGCATAAGTATTTACAATTGTTATATCTTCTTCTTGGATTGATCCCTTGATCATTACATAGTGGCCTTCCTTGTCTCTTGTAATATTCTTTATTTTAAAATCTATTTTATCTGATATGAGTATTGCTACTCCAGCTTTCTTTTGATTTCCATTTGCACAGAATACCTTTTTCCATCCCCTCACTTTCAGTCTGTATGTGTCCCTAAGTCTGAAGTGGGTCTCTTGTAGACAGCATATATATGGGTCTTGTTTCTGTATCCATTCAGCAAGCCTGTGTCTTTTGGTTGGAGCACTTAATCCATTCACGTTTAAGGTAATTATCGATATATATGTTCCTATGACCATTTTCTTAATTGTTTTGGGTTTGTTTTTATAGGTCATTTTCTTCTGTTGTGTTGCCCACTTAGAGAAGTTCCTTTGGCATTTGTTGTAGAGCTGGTTTGGTGGTCCTGAATTCTCTTTGCTTTTCCTTGTCTGTAAAGCTTTTGATTCCTCTGTGGAATCTGAATGAGATCCTTGCCGGGTAGAGTAATCTTGGTTGTAGGTTCTTCCTTTTCATCACTTTTAGTATATCATGCCACTCCCTCCTGGCTTGTAGAGTTTCTGCTGAGAAGTCAGCTATTAACCTTATTGGAGTTCCCTTGTATGTTACTTGCCGTTTATCCCTTGCTGCTTTCAATAATTTTTCTTTGTCTTTAATTTTTGTCAATTTGATTACTATGTGTCTGGGCATGTTTCCCCTTGGATTAATCCTGTATGGGACTCTTTGTGCTTCCTGGACTTGGGTGGCTATTTTCTTTCCCATGTTAGGGAAGTTTTCGACTATAATCTCTTCAAATATTTTCTCGGGTCCTTTCTCTCTCTCTTCTCCTTCTGGGACCCCAATAATGCGAATGTTGTTGCATTTAATGTGGTCCCAGAGGTCTCTTAGGCTGTCTTAATTTCTTTTCATTCTTTTTTCTTTATTCTGTTCCACAGCAGTGAATTCCACCATTCTGTCTTCTAGGTCACTTATGCGTTATTCTGCTATTGATTCCTTCTAGTGTATATTTCATTTCAGTTATTGTATTGTTCATCTCTGTTTGTTTGTTCTTTAATTCTTCTAGATCTTTGTTAATCATTTTTTTGCATCTTCTCGATCTTGCCTCCATTCTTTTTCCGCGTTCCTGGATCAACTTCACTATCATTATTCTGAATTCTTTTCTGGAAGATTGCCTATCTCCATTTCATTTAGTTGTTTTTCTGGGGTTTTGTCTTGTTCCTTCATCTGGTACATAGGCCTCTGCCTTTTCATCTTGTCTTCCTGTAAATGCGTTTTTTTTGTCCACAGGCTACAGGGTTGTAGTTCTTCTTGCTTCTCAATTTGTCTTCTTACCTGCTAGATATCTCTCTTTTGAGAGGGCCTTTGAGTTTATTGAAGACCAGGACTCTTTCTTATTTGCCTTAGTATCTTCTACTCTACATATTTTGATTTGTAGGTGCTACGTGAGCACCTGTGGAATGAGTGAATAAAATGTTAAGAATATACTGTTATTTTTACTCCTGAACTAATACTTCCCCTTAAAATTTTAAACATATTTTGAAATTTTGTAGCAAAATTTATTAAAAATGGATGTGCTATCAATACTTGCAAACATTATTCAGCGCATACTTTGTAATGTCTTTGTGTTCTAACATTTTAGCATTTTTTTCCAATTTTTTAAAGATTAAAATTGCCACAGTATAAAGTTGACCAGAAAAATCTAAATTGATGTAAACTTCAGAGAAACCATATGGACTTAACTTGCCACAGATTCTGTATCCTCTGTATATTATATCATATGCTTTAGAATGCAACTCTAACCATTTTAGGTCTTGTGAATGATGTAGTTGGCATTCCAAAATTTAATATTTCAGATTGTAATAGTATCATTTTCTGAATCAAATTTTCAAAAATCACTGCTGTTAACTAAGAACATATTAATGTCTAAATTCTGATATTCTGTTTTAGTAAAATAATTTCATTACATTATTCGTTCTTCCTTTGTCTCTTCAGTATTTCATTCTCTGTTAGCTCATATTCATTGCTGCATTCATAAACTTTGATTCTACTGGTAAGTGTGGAATGGAAGTTCATTTTCCCTTATACTACTCAATACAATATAAATACCATATAATAGATGATGTAATACCTCATAGCAAAATCTTTTCCTGACATTGGGTCTTATTTTTAGTAATAGAAGTCTTAAATCTTTAAAATTTGTATGCTTAGTGTTTATTTTGGATTAAGTTAGTTGAGAATTCATTAAATGATATGCAAAACAAATTGTAAATTCAATATTTGACAATATATCAACTGTTGCAGAAACCAAAATCCCTCTTTTCAGAATCAAACTGATGAAGTTATCAAATACAGATGCATGGTCAAATAAGTTAGAACAGAGAATCCAAACGTTTTCCTAAAAACTTGCCATATTTAAACTATAAAATTACTTGCAGAATCAGCAAAGAAAGATGTTTACAAGAACTGTAGAATTATTTACAAATTATACTTTTACTTCCTGGTTGGTAACCGAATTTGTGCTTAGATTCTGGAATGACCTCAATTCTTAGACCACACCTGTGATAAATAAAGAGGATGTCCCCATATTTTTCTTTTTACTTATTGTAATCCATCCCTTCTTCCATAATAATGCATCTTTAATTCATAGACATAAAATAATGTTTAAATGGAATAAGTTATTCAGCCTTCTATCAGGATTATGGTAGATGGGAATGTATTTTATAATTAGTGAAGCATGGTTATACGCTTTGTTATTTTCATGGATGCATAAAACAGACATTCATCCATTGGCTTCTGTGCCCTGAGCTTTTTGCTGCATGCTAGGGATACTACAGTGAAAGAGACAGAAAATGTCTACCCTCTTGGAGCTTATGGTCTAGTGAGGAATAAAGACAAGTAATTAGGAAATTATTATATATTCTCTGTTGAATACAATCGTGGGAAGCAGAGAGCAGAGGGTGCTATGGGGACACATGAGAAGATTTTTTAATTTAGAATTGTAGATTTGGGGGTTGAGCAGAGAATCCTTCCAGAAAAAGGAATATGTAAGCTGACCAGAAAGAGAATGATTAAAATGAGTAGGAGTTATGCATATGAGGAGTGACTGGGAGCGAAAAGGGGATGGCAATGGAGAAACCATTCTAGGATAAGAGACAATGTGCAAAGGTGAGCAGAAATCTAGTGTCTGGATTAGTGATCGTTGTTAAAAATGTATAAAACGTAAAGTAGGAGGTTGGGTTACAGTATGGTGAAGAAGATGAAGCTGGAGAGATTATGGGGAGCCAGATAAGCAGGGTCAGGTATCTCCTATTACAGAATTTTGATTTTATGTGTTGAATAATGGGAAGCCAGTGGAGTATCTCATGAAGAGAAATGGTATAATTTAATTTGAATCTGTAAAAAATAACTCTTATTGTCGTGTGCAAAATATTGTGAAGATGAAACAAGAAAAATGTGAGGAATTTAGAAATAATCTTGGTGCAAGAATACATGAAATAGATTAGTGGCAATGAGGGTGGAATTCAGGAATGAAGAGATTAGTAGGAGATATACAATGCATGTATTTAGTGATTCATAAAGAATGAAGAGGTCGGCTTAACAACTGGATGGATGGAGAGAATCATAGAATGAACAAATAAAAGGAGAGGTAGTTTTTTGATTGAGGACAGTATGTTCAGATTTGGAGATGTTGACTTATAGAATATCCAAGAGTATATTAGATTTTTGGACATACTTGGCTTTCCACATTTGTTTGAATATAGGTGAAAATTAAGATCATAAAATAGGTGAGACTGTTCAATCAGTGAATAGAGTATAGGAAAGGACACTGATGTATACCCACCTTTAAAAGAAAGACAGGTAAAAAAAGAAACATGAGTAGCTGGAGGAAATTAGTAGTGTGCTATAACAGAAATCAAGTAAGAGACTTGGAAGATGAGCAAACATGTCAAATGATGTTGTGGGCTCAAATACAATAAGAATATTGTTAGACGTTCAACGGTATAGCAATATCAATCGATAAAACCCATTGACTAGAGTGTTGGGGGGGGGGGATTTTGTTCTGAAGATGGCAAGTGAATGGGAGGCAAGGCACCAGAGACAAGGCTGGTTGTGAAAAAGGTGCAAGAAACAAGACAATGAGGGAGAATGTGGAATTGGAAAAGTGTTTGTTTGTTTGGTTTTTAGTTTTTAATCTTTTGTTCATTTTTTAACCTGGGTTTTGTTTGTTTTTTTGGCTTGTTGACTGGTTGAATATGTTTTTTTTAGGATGGAAGTATTTGAGGTTGAAACTGAAATGTGAGAAATGTGCTGATTAATGTATCAGAAATATGGCAAAGCAGCATTGAGGACCCCGTTGAGGCTCCCTACTTCATTGCCACTTCTGGAACTTGTTGTAGGAAATATTATTCAAGCTTATCCACTGCATAGCAAAACACCAGAAGACACTCTGCTATTCAGAGTTGGTTTTTTACAGTTTTTATATTTACAATAACTATAAAAATTTGAATCTTTTTTTTGTCTCTGTCACCTTGGCCAAATCACGTGAACTTTCTGAATCTCAGTAGCTTCATATGTATAAAGTTTCTTCTAAGGAATATATATATTATGGTAATATATATGTGGTAATTATCAATATATATATATAATAAGTAATTATATCTACATTCAAGACCAATATAATCCTCTAAGCTCAGATGAAAAATATAATTGAATAAATAATGCAACTACTTAATAATATATAAAATATTCCTAGAAGAAAATTTTTTAATATAATAGATGATATCCAAGATTAACATTTCAGTTTTTTGAGAAAGTCCACTTCTTCTGAGACTAATTATGGTGCTATTTAGAATTATTAGGAGGAAAATGGCTACAATAAATCCCCTATTTTATAGAAGGACATATCTTGGTGTGCTTAGGAGGAAAATGGTTTTTTTGACACAGTCTCAACCTTTGTATATTTATAAAAATATAAAGCAATAGAACTTTTTTCTGATCAAATGATTTCCAAATATGAGGCTTATTTTTTTCTTCCACATGGAACATTATCACCAGAACACATCTAGTTGTTTGGCGCTGAGATCTGGTAAAGAGACAGGATTTGCAGATGTATCTTCCATTCCTTTTAATGGGAGTTATAACTGCTCATCAAGAGAGCAAATGTCTCTGTAATATTTATTCATGATTTGGTACAGATGCAGTGATAAAAAAGTATTCCAAACTCCAGTGGGTCATGGCAAAAGAGTCTACTTTTATTTAATCAGAGCTAAATATTTATTGGCAACTTAATCACCTAATTTTTTTTTCTATTATGGCTCCATTTTCATAAAAAATATAGTAGATATAAGATATTTAAAGTTTGATCACTTTATAATAATTGTAGAGAGAAGGAATATGACTCTGGAGATGTAAAAATTGGAGTACTTAGAGAAACTATAGAGACATCTTTGTTTTTCATTGTAATGAAGTATACTTAATTCTTATAAATAACATACCTGGGACATTTTGAAATGTTGAAAATAATGCTAGTTTTGTGTCATAAGTTTATTTACAATGAAATTAGTGTGCTTATATCTATAGACTGTAAGATATGTTTCTTTCTATAATGAGATATGGAGAATCTGTTACTTGTTCTGGTTTTGAAGCCTATGTATTTGGTTTATAGAAATATGGCCACAGAAAGTATGGCAAAATCATCAGTGTCAAATATGTTGTACAATAAAGTTATTGTAATGGGTATTAACCACTGACAGTAACCATTGTCATGGTTATTAATGTTTATTCAGTGCTTATTCTGTATTTATTTATTAATTCTCATAACATCTCTAAGAATTCAATACTACTTTTACCCCATTCACATTTAAGAAAGCTAACATTATGAGAACTCAGAATCACATAACTAACATGTGGTGAAGCCATGAATTAAGTCCAGAGATTATGGATATAACCATCATGCAGTCCTATCTCTCAGTATCTCAGTATCCTATCTCTCAGTAAGATAAGACAATGGAGAGCTTCAAAATTGTGCCTTTTTTTTTTTTTTTTTTTTTTCCGGTACACGGGCCTCTCACTGCTCTGGCCTCTCCCGTTGCGGAGCACAGGCTCCGGACGCACAGGCTCAGTGGTCATGGCTCACGGGCCCAGCCGCTCCGTGGCATGTGGGATCTTCCTGGACCGGGGCATGAACCTGTGTCCCCTGCATCGGCAGGCAGACTCTCAACCACTGCGCCACCAGGGAAGCCCAGAATTGTGCCTTTTTAAGGCTCTCACTCATACTCCTTTACCATCTCTCACCACTTTTGCGGTGACCTACCTTCCTTTTTGGTTTCAGTGTTACCAACTTGTCTTTTGAATATAGTTTTTCTTCTATTCCTTATACATTGTTTAACCCAGATCTTCAATGAATAGATTAGATATAAATTACTTCTAATTCTTATTCTAATATAAAATTCTTGTGGGCAATCCCAGGAATGGTAAGGAAATGTACAGGTTATTTTTATTAAAAGGGACTAATAATATCTCTGAAAAACGATACTAGGCTTTATTTAAGTAGAATTTAGTCATCCAAGTTAAGATGTTTCTGCTGTAATGTGAAATACAGTTTCAAGGTAGGATGCTATGTAACATAAGTATGGATACCAAATCCAAATCTCTGGATTCTTTCTCTTATTATCTAATACATATCGTTAAGTAAACCACTTATCATTTTAAAGGACTTTCAAAAATTGCCTTGTCTCTACGTTTCTGCCATATTGTTTGGCCTGTAGAAACTAGACCAGTTTTGCAGAATGGTAATCAAGGAGCCAAATACACAAAGCCAAGTTCAGGAACATTTTGAGGTGGGCTGTGTACTAACCATTGACTGGGCTCAGGGATTGAGGTTGACAAGACCAGAAGTCTTGTAGCTGATGCTTCCTGGGTGCCTAAAATCAAGCCAGAGGCCACTGAACATAGCATGATTCAAAAAACAACAGTACTTGTCAGAGATGAAATCAGGGACCCAGAGCCATAGGTTGCTGAGATGGAGATTTGGAAATATGCAGAAACTCTTGTTTGATTTGGAACAAACAAGGAAATGACATAAGCACTGAGAGGTATGGGTGATTTATAAAGAAGCTAGGTAATTTACAAAGAAATAGTTAAAAATAATCCATTTGACTGTTTGCTTTAGTAAATAAGATGTATGGGTGTTTCAGACTGGCTCAAAGTTTGGGATAGATGAAAATGCTTTCAGCTATAGTCAGTGTACCATTCACTTACTTCCATCATATTAGAATAAAAGCAAGTCTTTGCTTTTTAATAGTAAGGAATTCCATCACTTCTGTCCTCTTTCCTGACAACTGTATACACAATGACTGAATTGCTTTCTAATCTAGATTGAATATAGCATCTCTCCATAGTTTCAGTGATGAAATTTCTTTCCTTGCATTTTTTTATCCAGTCAGTAACAGCTGGTCAGTGGCATTATTTTCCAACTTGTCCTAATATTTATTACAATATCACAATTTTGTATATAAAACCAATGCATGATTAATTGTTTATCTCTTCCTAGACATCTTTATTGTTCTTTAATAGAAATCTCAATGTTAAAATTGACTTACTGTAGATTTTCCTTAAAAGAAGAAACTAATGATTCAATAAATAAGGCTACCAAAGTGCATGAGAACATTTATATTTTTTCTTATGAATTCAATAAATGTTTGGAAATCATTGGTGATACTATTAGAATCTGAAGTTCACAAAAAATCTAGTATATGCTTGTTATGTGTCTGCTAAATTTTTAAAAAAGGACAAAGAAAAAAACAATATTCTGGTAGTGCTTAATTTTGAAGAACTTAATAGTGTTTTTTATTTATTCGTTGACTACAAAACATTTGTTATGAACTAAAAACAAATACATTGTTAAGATCACAGGAGAGAGTGTAAAAAAAAAGAGAAACAACAAGAGTAAGATTAGCAAAACTAGATGTCAGAAAACCTGGTCCAAGTCCCAATTCTGCAACTCATGTAAATAATCTCTTTCTTAATTATAAAATTAAGGCTTGGGTCAAACGATCCCTAAGAATCTTTTGAGATCCTTAGTAGTACTCACAGCTAAAATTCTTTAAATATGGAGAGAATAAGCAAAAGCACAAGATATAATTTTATATAAAATTTGCCTGGGAGACAAAATATATTGGCATTTTAAAAAATGTTTCGTTCAACTCTAAGAAACTGTGCACCATAGAGAACTAAGTTTTGTGACAAGTTGTCAATCGACACTGCTGCCCCCTTGCCCCATGCTGGGTAATTGGTCCAGAACTGACTCAGAGGAAAGATCACCACCTACTGTATCACCCATATCACTTCCTATATAGCACCTGGGTTTTTCTTGGAATGTTTCCATCCAAATGTAGATCATATCTGTCCTTGATCTTTTTTTGCAAGGGCTGATAAGATCATAGCCTGGGGTGTAGGGCACTGAGCCATGTATGGCATTTTTTTTTTTTCCTGAGGGTTATGTAAAGGGTGATTTAATCACTAGCCTGGTCACTGACATATGACCAAATGGGATTTCTTGAAACACAGAATTTCCTTAATGGTTTCCTGGTTGTAAATGAACTCACCAATTTCCCATTAGGATTGATTTTCGTCACAAGACTTAACACTCAAGATCCTCATAAATTTTTTTTTCATGTGCTGTGAAAGAGTGGAAAATTACAAACTGTCAAAATTCTGGTACAGGAAGTACAAGTACAGAAAAAAAATGATGTCCAGGTCATAGGAAATACAATAAACAAAATTCGGTAAGTTGTGCTATTCCTGTAATGTTGCTGATGTTTTGAGACGAAAAAGCACAAATCTTGCAGAGAAATCTGTAATTCTGTGGGAGGTACTTTTAGCATCGCTACTTATGATTTAACAATATTTTCATTAGACTTGACAAAATGAAAAGAACTAATGCATATTTTATTAACTGAAAGTAACCAACATTTAACACAACCTTCTTTAAAATGATATATTTAAATAGATTTGATGCTTGAAATGTGTTTGAAAGTCTTCACTGATTGTGTGAAACATTACAGATTGGGTGTAGTTTTCAAATATTCAGTATTCTCTTTTTATGAAAGAGAAAATTTTTAAAAATTAAGAGAAAAAATGCCCTGATTTTCCAGTTTATTTTCTTAAATAGAAATGCAGGATATCCTTCTCTATTTTCTTTTGGCTACATGCGAGAATTCATGCAGGACAGGACAGGATCAACAACCTTCAGAGAAAGACTACCAGGAACACATCTATATAATTAAACACATTGAGTTTATTACAGCAGAGAGACATCATGGGACAAGGCCTACCCTCATTATAGAGGGTAATCTGCTTTACTCAAAGTCTACAGATTTAAATGTTAGTAATATCTTTTTTTAAAAATTAATTAATATATTTATTTTTTACTGCGTTGGGTCTTTGTTGCCACACGTGGGCTTTCTCCAGTTGTGGCGAGCTGGGGGTTACTCTTTGTTGTGGTGCACAGGCTTCTCATTGCAGTGGCTTCTCTAGTTGCAGAGCACGGGCTCTAGGCACATGGGCTTCAGTAGTTGTGGCTCGTGGGGTCCAGTAGTTGTGGCTTGCGGGCTCTAGAGCGCAGGCTCAGTAGTTGTGGCGCACGGACTTTGTTGCTCTGCGGCATGTGGGATCTTCCCCGACCAGGGATCGAACCGTGTTCCCTGCATTGGCAGGCAGATTCTTAACCACTGACCACCAGGGAAATCCCAAAATGTTAGTAATATCTTAAATAGCTTCAGGGTAACATCTATAGACTGGTGTTTGGCCAAATAACTGGGCACCTAGCCAGGTTGACACACGAGTCACAACGAGTAATCATGTAGTGTCAAAATAAGAGGGTGTTAGAAAGAATCTATTACAGAAATTTGGGGGCTTTTTGTGGGTGATTTAGGGGAGGGCTTAAGGAAACAGCAGTGAGGGGGCTGGTGCTGTAAATTGGATGGTGAGAGAAAGTGGGACAATTTTATGATTGGTATTTCAATGCATTTTATTTGTAGGGAGAAGAGACTAGGATGAGGATAAAACTATGACTGGTAAAGAGTGAAGAGTTACTCATTTTAGCCAAAAGAGGGGGGTGTCTGGTATTTTGTGATTGGCACAGTGACGTTGTTTTTGCCTGGGCTTTGGCAAAATAGTGGACTGGCCTTGTTTGGTCTCACTTTGTCATGGACTCAAAGTAATCTTGTCTGAAGTTGGTATTCTGTGAGCTTATTTTTGCTCAATGGGAGAATTGCATGGCTTAGTGGTGAGTATTAGGCCATATTCTGGAGGTAAGATGGCTGCTCATTTTTATTTTTTCCTTTCTTAACAGTCTTTTTTTTTTTTTTTTGGCACTTCAGATTGCTGGCAGTAGTTGGCTTTTGTTTGTTTTGCTGTAGTCCTCAAAACTGACATTAAAATGTAGTTATACTTAATACGTTACGTGGAACCTGGTACATGACGGAAATATTTTGGTTTATATCCTCACCTTCACTCAGCTTTCCTCAGTCTATCTCTGCCCTCTAAGTATGTCCTGTCATTGTAAATCCCCACCAATACCATTGCAAATAAGTCCATAACACAGGACTTGATTGAATAGATACAATTTTTTTAATGTTGTAGGTGGATCATCTGTTGCTGATTCAACTTTACTAACACCGGTTCCAAGTTTTGCTTTGCACTCAGACAAGAATACCCTTCTCTCTGTGGTTCACATTTGTAGTTAGCCAGTAAAAGGAACACAGGTACAATTTGAAAGGCAGAAGAGGAGAAATATGCTGGAGAGTTGTATTATGGAGGTGGCCGCACGTTCACAGAGGGTTCTCGGGCTGTACTTGAGAATCACCCACTTCACTGTGGCTCAGTGAGAGAATTAATAGGTGATTTTCAGATATTCTTGAGAAGTGAAGTCATTTTTCTATAAGCTTTTAAGAACTACCCAGTTTTTGTGCCTCAAGCTGAGATCTTCAGTAGTTCCTTCCCTGATGTTCCAGCTGCTGTTCCTTAACCTTTGCTCCTCCAGTTCTTCTAACATTCCTTTGAGACTTGATTCCTATATTATACCCTCAGTTCTCCAAATCCTGAAAGTGGCAGTGTTTTCTTGACTGAACCCAAATAAATATAATGCCCACTGGCGTTCCTACAGTGATTTCAAATCAATTCATCCTTCTCCCCTACTATAGGCTACTCCCTCCACACAGTTCATTGTGTCATGTATGTGTTGATAGTACAGTATATGTCATAAGGTGGACACATCTGCTTAATAACCTCCAATCAAAGATGAACTAAAAATTTCATTCAGATGTTAGTGTCACCATTATTATGATTTTGACACCCAATTTAAAAAAATGACAGAATATATAATTTGACTCTGAAATGTTCATCACAAAATGGATAGCTGTAAAATCTCAGGTAATGGTGGATTGCATATATATATTAATTTCACTCCCTCATAAAACTGCACTAACATGACAACAGAGGTCTAGACTCACAAGAATAGAATGAACACAAGAGAAAATAAAAAAGGGAGCTTCCCTGGTGGTCCAGTGATTGTGACTCTGCATTTCCACTGCAGGGAGCACGGAAAACTGACATAACAGACTCAAGAAAGCTGAATCTTAAAGCAGCAGAGAGAAAAAACAGGTCAAATCCAGTTTGTACTGCAAATCCCCCAAAGCTCAGGAACTGGTGTCACTAGGTATCTCTGGATGTCAGTTGAATAGAGAGTGGGTGTTAACAGAGGAAAGATTGGTTAAAACCCTGTTTATAAAGCATGTAATTGCCCCAATTTTTTACCCTACTCTAGGTAGCCAAGTTATAGTCCCATCCTGACAGGAGAATGGAGGCTTATTTTCTAGAGAGAATAAAGCAGAAGATCTCTGAACTGGTACATGCTAGGTACAGTTGAGTGTGAAGCACCAACTACATGTATGTATATTTATAGGAAAGGCTGAGACATACCCTCTGCTCAGCCATCTTCTTTCTCTTAGTTCTCAGGCAGAAGACTGAAGAGTGTGCAGAATCTGACCACACCAAACGGCAAAACATAAAGATCCTGACGTAGGGATTTTTCAATGAAAATGGCCCAGTCAGATCATTTTTCAATGAAACCCACAGTTGACCACCCATACCCACATGCTCAGAACTTCCAAACAACATCGTAGTCCCCTAGTCTTGAATATAAGTAGACAACTAATGATGAACAGATATCTGAGAAATTTCTTCAAGATGGAATTTAGTGAACAGAACAAATAAACTAACAGAGGAAACAAAGTACATACGGAAACGTAAATTTCAAAAAGTAAACATCATTGGTATCCTTAGAAAGATTTTGTAACCTCATTCACTGAGTGGCCAAAGGGTGCCATCCAGCTTGGAGAGACTAGAGCATGACTTGAGGTCACTGAGAACAGATGATGCGCACAACAGGCTCTGGCGGTACAGATAAAGCATCTGCAGCCCGCATGGGTGGTAGAGATCTACACAACCCAATTTGTGCTTCCATAGAAGCACTTCAACCTCTCCTCTGTGTAGTCTAAAATATAGAAAGCTGAGGATCTTCCTGCGGGCCACTGATGCATGTACTTAAGCAGAACAAAGGAGCATTCCTTAAGTATGAACCAGGGAAAGATATTCCCACAGGCAATAAGCCCAGCCTAGGCTGGGAAGACCTTTAATCTCTTGGAAAGGAAGTGTCCAGGCCCAAAGCCCATTTTTATGTTAGCAAATTGAGGTAAAAAGATTGCATGCTCAATACTGTCTTTCCCCAGAGATATAATGGACTATGAATTAACAACAGGGTATTATTTAAAAGGGGTATTCAGATAAGAAAAGAGAATAAGAGGAGCATCTCAAAGAGTGCAAAATTCAAATAGTAATAGTTCTATAAGAACAGAACAGATGGGCTTCCCTGGTGGCGCAGTGGTTGAGAGTCCGCCTGTCGATGCAGGGGACACGGGTTCGTGCCCCGGTCCGGGAAGATCCCACATGCGGAGCGGCTGGGCCCGTGAGCCATGGCCGCTGAGCCTGCGCGTCCGGAGCCTGTGCTCCGCAACGGGAGAGGCCACAGCAGTGAGAGGCCCGCCTAGCACAAAAAAAAACCCAAAAAGAACAGGTCAAATAAAAACAGAGGAAAAGAAATAATCAAATAAGTCTTTTAAGAAAACTTCCAGTAACTAAAGGATGTTTTCAGATTTAAAGACCTCATCAGTTGCCAGCACAGTGAATGAAAATAGACCTCCACCTGTGCACATCATGGTAAAATTTTTGGAATAATAGGAAACAAAGAGACAATTCTATATACCTCCAAAGAGAGAAAAATTGACACATATATAAAGAATCAAGAGTCAGCATGTCCTCTGACTTTTTGGCAGCAACGCTGGAAGCTAATAGATTAGAGATTAATATATTTAATATTCTAAAAGAAATTATATATATACATATATAAACACATATAATATTATATAGACATTAATTAAGCATATAATATTATATATTTACTTATATAGTATACAAGTATATAGGTATGCGTTTAATGAAATACCCAACATAGAACACTTAAAGAAATGTCCAGTGTACCAAGTTCTAGAACTCCTGTATGTGTTATACAATGTATAATGTATACATGTATTATACATTGATGCCATTTTTAAATAAAATGACAAGTATGGATCATGTGAGCAGAATATAGGAAATATAGTGGAAGCTCATATCTTCTAGGAGAAATCATCGTATATTCTATATCTATTCTATGGAAAGCAGTTATAGTCTTTTTTTATTGAAACCATATAATCTTAAAACCTTATGGTTGCCCTCAAATTTTAATCAAGAGAAGATATCTGGAAAAGTGGTTACATCTAGCATTGCTAAAAACAGAAGTAATTTGCTCAAATTCCTTAAAACAGTTTTTCAAAACAGCTGTTTCCCAAACTGTTTTACACTCTTCTGTAGTTGAACAAACTATTTCTCACAGTTGGTACACATATGCATTTGAGGCTGCTTGAAGATATATCATGGTAATTCATATGTAGTAAAACCTTTTACATAATGCCAGATGGAATAATTATCACTCAACAGTGGTAACTATTACTAATGATAATGTGTAAACTGCTTCAAACCAACTTAAAAATGGATGACTTTTGGGAAAGGAGAGGGTAAGGAATAAACATTAACCTGAGTATCCTTTAATGAACAAATTTCTTTTTCCCAAAGACTTCCTAGAGTTAAAATTTTCCTGGCTTACTCAAAAGGAGGATTGTGCAGATTTGTTATGATCAGATTCAGGATATTACAGTTATATTTTCACAAACAGCCTCTGTTGGGTTTGCAATTTTTTTGGCACTTCAAAGCCTTATATAATTTTCTTTTCATTATATTTTTGACCATGATTCATTTTTTCTAAAAACTATCTCTGCTTTTAAGAGTTATAGTTAATAAACCAAGTGCCCAGAGAAAGCCATTAAAAAATCACTGCAAATATCAAGAGAAAAATATATTTCCTGTTCTAGGTTGTTATTTATTATTCTAACACTGTGTGAATCATAATATTGGAAATTCCATATACTTTTGTAAGCAGGTCTCTTTCCAGGTGAGTCTAAACTTTCAGCAGGGAGGCTTTTTGACAGAAAACATTACATAGCTTTTCTTCTCCCTTTCCTTTGTGCTGAGCAAGTGCTCTCCGGAGACACATGAAATCCAAATACCAACTTACACTGCTGAGTGTATAGCAAGTAACATATATAAACCCCAATAATAATAACAATAATAAAATAAAAACATAAGGAGGGAAGGAAAATGCTGGCCTGAACAGCAGAGCTTTGTTAAGGCATTGATGGCGTCAGGGCTGCATGTGAGCAAGGAGTGTGAGGGATGGAGGAGTTCCGTGTTCCCTTATCAGCTCTGAGTGAATGTAACAGATGTAATATCAGGGCTGGCCTTAGGCAGACACTGAAGTAGGCAGGATTTTTTTTTTCCCCTTGATTCTGCCCACTTTCTCTTCCACGTACTGTTTCTCTCCCATTCTCCTTGCAAACCATAACTCCACACTTGCTTTCGGACTTGGGGACCCTCTGATTCTGATGCTTGACCTTAATAATCCTTTCCAGCCTACCATGGAAAGAGATATTTTTGACCCTACCATGGGGATCCTCTGTAGTCCCCAGACTTACCTGTTATCCCCTTAGGTCCTTTTAAGTTCCTCCCCCTTTTTTTTTGCAAACATGTACAGATTTGATCAAGTTTTACAATGACTTCCTGTGTCATTTTCTTGGAAATATTTGACTCCAAAGAGCAGCAACCAAAACCCAAAAGAATGTATCATATTCTGCCTTGTACCAGAGTAATGCCGTCTCCCAGACTTTCAGCTTTCTGATGTCAGAGGTTATACCATATTCATCCTCATATATGCTTCACTATTTCTTACAGTATTTGGGGAATAATAGGCACTCACATACGGATATGTGGAATTAATATGAATTTAAATTAATGAAACAATATTCCCATAAAGCTTTTCAGGGCAATGGATCATCTTTTGGCCTCTGTCATTTAGATACATTTTGATAATTTTCAGACTATTCTTTGGCTGTTTTACTGGTTAATAAATACTGTCAGACAGATAAATATTGTATCTGATCTGCTTTGGTGATTGATTCATAAATGCTTCCAAAGTCCCATCAATCCTCCTGCATCATTTTGCCCCGCTGTGCCCTTCAGCCCATTTTTTTTCTCCTTGGCCTCATCCTACTTCCTTCTTCCTTTCAAAGAAGTACGTGAACTGTGTTCTGTACTCATTCTTTGTGGTGTTCATTTATTTGCTTCTGGGAAATTGTATGTTCATTTGGCATCAGCAAAAAAAAAAAAAAAATGAATAGGACACAGTAGGCAGACCACATGATAGATAGTTCTGCAGTTTTCTGCAGTTAATGACATGTCTTATGTGCAGCATTGGACATTATATTTTGTTGTTTGTGAGAGCACAGTCTCAAGGGAAATTGCTACTCTGTTTGAAGGGCAGTTAATAAATATAGATATAGTGTCGTCTCTCGCCACAAAACTACCATCTCTTCAGGGTATCTGTTAACAAATTCACTTTTGAAGGACACTGAGCGAAGCACTGTGAAGGGAACGTTTGCTTAAGTGAGGTTTTTCATTGTTTTCCTTGGGAAAGAAGGATTTCCAGGAAGTTTGATAAGATGGCCGTTTCCTATTGCACTGTCATGACGAACTTAGAAAGATACCATCCAGGATGCAGGTGTCCAGGTCAAAGGAAATAAAAGGGAAGTTCAAAAGCACTCCTCCCATAGTTGCTGATCTTATATCTCTATTAGTATGTCATGGGAAGTTTCTATGTGAGCATATGCTAGAAATTAGGCAAAACCTAAGTTGCATATCACCCAAATGAAACAGATTAAAAATATGTCTCTCAAAAAATGCATTTATACTTAACTATACTGTAATGTTCACTTAAAAATTTGTTAAGTGGATAGATTTCATGTTAAGTATTCTTAACACACTTGCCTACACAAAACTGAGACAGGAGGAAACTTTTGGAGGTGAGGATATATTTACTAACTTGATGGTGATAATAGTTTCATGGATGTATATTATATGTCCAAATTCATCAAATGGTATACAGTAAGTATGTGCAGGTTTTTTTGTATATCAATTCTATTTCAATAAAATTATTTTTAAGCATTTAGAAAGAAATATGAAAAAATATTTTTTCATATTCAAAACATTAATTTTATTTTGAAATAATTTCAAACGTCCTGAAAAGTAGCAAGAAGAATGCAAACAACACCTGTGTACCATTCACACACAGAACCTTTCTAAGTTTCATTTCAGTCATGTCCTTTGTATTAAAAGCATCCAATCAAGGATCATACATGTGCACAACTGTCATATCTTTCTCATCTGCTTCATCCAGGAACCTTCCTCAATCTTCCTTTGATTTCATAACCTTCATATTTTTCAAGATTTCAGCCTGTCATTTTGTAGGATATTTCTCAATTTGGCTCTATCTGATGTTTTCTCATGAGGAGAGCCAGGTTATACTTTTTTTTAGAAGAAATATCAGGCATATGATACTGTGCTTTTGTTTTTATGCATCCTATCATGTAGTACATGATATTTTTTGTCCTAATATTTGTGTTGTGTTAACTTTGTTCACATAATTAAGATGGTATCAGCCAGTTTTCTTCACTCTTTTTACTTTGTAATTAATAAGAATTTTATGTGGAGGTAATTTGAAATAAACATCTGGTTCCTCATCCCACTGTCATCTTCTAGTTTTAGCAGTCATTGATGTTTCTTGCTTGAATGAATCGTGGCTAGAAGAGCATCAGATTGTGGTTCTTCGTTACTTCTACTTGTACTACTTCCCATTTATTTATGGATTTGCTTATTTATATCAGTGTGTATTCATTGATTCCTGTTATATTCAGTCTGTTGATGTCATTATCTAAATAAATGGTTAGATTGATCTCTATTTGGCCAATGGGAACCCCTTAAAACTTGCTTAATACATCCTTTTATTATACTCCCATTTTTCTTTGATTTATTCCTTACTATCTCAACAAGATATTTCTGGCTCATATTATACTTGTTTCTGCCCCAGTACTAAAATCAACTATTTCTCTAACAGTGTCTGGTGCTTTTTAGTGGAGAGTGGTACTTAGAAGTTGATAAATTCATTATTAATGGGATGTTCCAGTGTCACAATCTTCTAATATTTGTACCTTTATTTTCTGTTTTCGAGAAACTTAGTTTCCAATATCCTTAATATATGTACATATTTGCTAAATCCCCTATGCGTGGCTACTCGCCTTCACCACTTCACTCTGACACACAGTCTCTGCATGGGCTGTCATTACTGACCACCTCTGCCCACACTCACTGCCTCACTCACTCCACATGAACGCTATGCCTGCCTTCATTACTACCACAGCCTAATGTCTTTTGGAGGCAAAAGAGGAGAAATGAGGAGCGTTCAGGTGAAGAGAGGGTTAAAGGCAGGAGAGGAGTGAAGGGGAGAAACAATGTTCATATTTTTAACTCCATTTATATTGTATCGTAGAATGCATTGAAATATTCCAAACTGTGTGAGGTTTAGGTAACAAAAACAGATATACATATTTTATACTTATTATGCTCTACATATTGATAACTGAAATGCTTCCATAACAAAACTTCCTAAAACATAAACATCTGTGAGAAAAAAAAAAGTATGTATCTTATATTCCAGACTGAATTTCTCAGGTATGACATTTTCTGCTTAGAAGAACCATTTACACTACATGTTAAAAAACTGTAAAAATGTCTTTGACTTTTTCTTGTCCAAGAAACACATATTATCAAAACCCCAACATTTCTCTGTAAACACAGCTTTCCATGATTCCATTATCTAACACTGGCAAGGTCTTAGAAATAATGACACATCCACTAGTCTTTAACAGACACATGATGAGCATAAGCTCTAGTCTGATCAGTCAGTGAACTAAATATAAAAAGAATGCTTTATAAAGTGCCATTTAGATTCCAGTGTAATAGAGATGTAATGCATATGTCAAGTTATTGAGTTGTCAACTTAAATAGAAGCCAGTATGTCATCCAGTAATTATTGCTATTTAGGCCTAAGGCATTGGTGCTAATATTAGCATGTGAGTGTTAAGTATGCAGAGTACAAAAGGGAAAAGATGAGATTATATGAAGTAAATCCTAAAGAACTCATTATGTTACTAAAGGCCACAATCTATCCTTTAGATATGTGCAGGCATTTTCAAATCAGGAAACATTTTGTAAGAATATATGATCCTTGGGAGGGGAATAAACAGCCAGGTGCAAACATTTACCTGTCATTTTTGGAAAATGTTAGCTTATTATCATTACTCTACATAGTTAAATTGCTTGTGAAAATCATCACAGATCTATCTGAAATTAAATTTGGTGTTCAGTTTTCTAGTTGCAACAATTTATTGACCGATATTTGCAACTGCACAGTTTTTTTGAAAAATCCCTGAAATAGAACTTCATATTTAACTAATATTTAAAACCTAACCTTTAGCCCTATAGAGCTCTCATGCAGCATTCCACCTGCAGAGGCTTGGAGATTACACACACACACACACACACACACACACACACACACACACACACACACACAGACATATAAATATTAGATCCCTCTTACAAGCAGAGCATCTAATTTAAAAGCACAGTCACTTTTAAGGTCACTCTTTCAAAGAGATAGATTGAAACCTGCTGTTTGTAAGTGTATTGTATATATGAGCAGTCCAATAAAAGAAAAGAGGGGAAAAAACCCACTCTGGCATCCCTTTCTGGCGCATTCCTAAAGAACATTAAGTAATAAAATGATCCATGTGAAGATTACGATAAAATCTAGCAGGACCAACACTGTCTTTCCTAATTCTCTATGCAGACAACAGAGTCAGCAAAAAAGATTGGACTATTTCCAAATCCTTTTAAAAGCACATACTTGCTAAAGCAGAAGGCATCTTTACGTGAACAGACACCAGCACGCACATGCTTATCCCCACCCTGGCCTGAATTTTATTAGTGGATTAAAACCACACGGTGCAGGACCACATTCTTTTAAAGGATGGATCCTATGTATTTAACAGTAGGCAACACAAGGCAAAGAACAAGAAGTCAGAGTCCGCCTATAAATAGTCAGATGCCTTTTGACTTCCTCTTTGGACTTTGTCCATGTTGCAATACATGCTCTCCAGCGGCTCAAATCCTCCCCTTCCTTCAAGGTTCAACTCAACCATCTTTTCCTCTGGGAAACCTTTCCTTTCTGCACCACAGTAGCACTAAGCACCCTTTTTCTGTCTAACATTTTGAGTATACACTTCTATGGAAACACCTACCACTTCTGTTTAAATGAATACCTCCTTCACTAAACTAAATTCTGTCAGTGCAGAGCCAGTATCCTATGTTTACCTTCCACATGCCTATCACATGGACAGTGGTTACAGTGAAGATCAGATTTAAGGCTGTAGTTTTTGTCTTGGTCTTTACAGAGAAAAGGCCTCTATATTCTAAAACAGGTTTAGCTAGTTTTGTCTTTAGAAGTAGGAGGGAATTAAAATCAATTTTCATTTTTATTGCCTTTGCTCCTATTCTTCTATGCACCAAACACTAAACCACATAAAAATGGCTAAAGAAGTTGTAACTACAAGTTTGATCTCAATTGTGGAGTGTAATTTGGAGATTTTTTTTTTTAAGAAAAAAATGGGAAGCTTCCTTTAGATAATCTCTCCCTACTGGTTTCCTGGTATTTGAACATATTCCTATAGCAATAGATATAGTTGTTCATTCCACACTATTAAAAAGATGTTCAAGATGCAAAAGATGAAAATGCATATAGCTTTGAATAAATAGCCAGGTATTCAGTTACTATACTTATAGTCAGCGAATAACTGATTGGTAGTATATGTGTTTGAAGGTTGATAGGGAAAATGAGGCTAAAGGAGATTCTAGGTGTTTAAAGGAAGAAAATATTTCCACATAGAAGTAGTCAGGGTGGTTCAGGGATTCTTTGCCTAATCATGTTTGATCCTAGCTTAGTAAGGACAAATCAACACTATGGTCAGAGATATTTCTTATGTTTTAGTAGTTTTCAGTACCACAGTTCCTGAGGTATAGAGAAAATATTTAATATGGATTACATTGTTAGAATGCCACTGATTTGTTTTCTTAAATTTTTTCCAATCTTATTTTATCCCATTGTTATGGTGCATTTCCTTTAACTGGAAACCTCAGTGTACAAATTAATGGTCATTTATACACAACCTTTCTCTTGGAGGGCTTATCGCAGCAGAATGGATTAGATTATGTCTTTTTTGTCTTTACTTAACACTTATTTTGATATGGAGTTTTGTTGCTTCACAACTTTAAACTTGTTTAACAAATTTCGCAGAATTGTGCATACATATTCATTAGGGGGATTGTTTTGTAAGCGTCTTTTTGGTGTTTCATGTTGTGTTTTGTTATAAAAGTCATGTTGATGTTGTAAAATAAAATGAGAAACTTTTTCTAGGCCTGGGAAAATTTCAATAACATGGCGATTATCTGTTTTTTAAAGGTTACATGCCTTTTTTTTCAGTGATAGTGCTTTGAATTATTCCCCATTTCTTTTTTTAGTACTTCCTAGATTGAAGTTTTTTACTTCCTCTCGGGCTGATTTTGGTCATTTCTCCTTTGCTACAAAGTCATGTTTTCCCTGTGTTTCAGGTTCATTACCTAGTAACATGTGGCAATCTCAATTTTTTTTTAACTCTCTTCTTTATGTTTCTGTGTTTTAAAAAATTTTGTATATATTTTCTCTCTCTTTTGCCTTTATTAGAACTTGAAGAGGATTATCTGCATTTGTTTTACTGGTATTTTTGAAGAACAAGCTTTTAGATTTTATTATTCTTTCTATTATATTTCTATTTTGATTTCCTTAATTTTAAAGTTCAGCTTTTTAAATTCCCTTTCACAGTTTTTAATAATGAAACTTAAAGGAATTTTATTAAAGTATTTAGAGGCAAAACAATTATTATTTTCTATCTTTTTCATATGGAATATGATATCTAATATTTAAAGGTTTAAGCTTTATGTCTAAGATATTTCAAATCATCTTTTATATAATTTATAATATGTATCTCAAATATTCTGTAACACGTTACAGAATAATAGAAATGTCAAACAAGCATAAACCTTTATATGTCAGTAACTTTTAAAAAATATTGATCATTATGACATAACAGTTTTGTTTTGTTTTGTTTTCTTAATGCTGATATGCATCTGCTCACATAACATTCTCATCTTGATTGACTTATCTGTCAGGAATGAGTTCAAATGCCGATGCAAAGGTTAACCTGTTGGGACCCTCTATTTAAAAATATAAAGTGACATCCCTTGACCCGTGCTTGGCTTCTTGTATAACAGGAATGTGTGAAAGATAGCAACAGAAAAAGGAGGTCAGCTAGAAGAGGGAAAGGATGAGAAAGCATTTTGTAATTCACCACAATCTCAGTGCTATCATCGAATATCATTCCCTTCTGCTGTCCGCTCATAGAAACACCATGTCCCTTCCCCTCCTCCCAAAATCATACTGGTATAAATTATCTACTTTGGAATAAATGTAATTCTTATTTGCATAATGTTCTTCTTTTTAGGTCATTGTAATTAAAAATTATGTTGCTTTTTGCAACTTTTTTGAAGTATAATTTATATAGCATAAAATCCATCCATTGTAAATGTACAATTCAATAATTTTCAGTTAATTTATAGAATTGTGAATCACCACAACCAATTTTGGAATATTTCATCCCTCCAAAGACTCCTTTAATCCTTTTTGCTATCAATCCTTTTCCCCATCTCCAGCCGCAGGGTACATCACCTTTTCTTGGGAATTGGTGGGTCAGATATAAGTTTATATTTGACTTTTGAAGAAACTACATAACTGTTCCTCCACGTCAGCTCAACCATTTCTCCACGTCCTCACCAACCACTTGCCATCGTTGGCCTTTTAATTATAGCCGCTAAAGTTGGTGTGTAGGGGTTTTAACTTTCATTTTACTTATAACTAATGATGTTGTACATTTTTTCATGTGCTTATTAGCCATTCACATATCTTTTTTGGTGAAATGTCTGTTTAAGTCCTTTACCAATTTTTAAAAATTCAGTTATTTGTCTTCTGATAAATTATTTGTAAGAAGTTTTTCTTTTTGTTTTGTTTTAAATATATCTTGTATACAAGTATTTTATCAAATATGTAATTTGAAAATATTTTCTCTTTGTTATTAGTCTTTTTCTTAATGGAGTCTTTTATACACATTTTTTATTTTTAATGAAATCTTATTATTTTCTTCTATAGATTGTGCCTTTATTGTTGTATCTAAGAACAGTTTACCTAACCCAAATAGTCACAAAGATTTTTTTCATATATTTTTCTTCTGGAAGTTTTATAGTTTTAGCTCTTAAATTTAGGTCTATGATACATTTTAACTTCATTTGGGGGAATGTTGTGATGTAAAGATCTAAGTTCATTTTTTGCATGCAGATATCCAACTGCTCAAGCATCATTTGGTATAAGAGACAACCCTTTTCCCCACTGAATACTCTTGGCACCTTTGTCAAAAATCAATTGACCATAAGGATTTATTTTTAAACTTCCAATTCTGTTTTATTGATTTGTATACCAGTCCTGAGGCCAATACCCTCACTGTCTTTTTTTTTTTTTTTTTTTTTAAGTGCAAATCATTGTAAAGAAAAAGAGTTATGTTCTGGACTATAGAGAAAATGGTTGTTTATTCTCTTATTGCACTTTGATTCTAAACTTCAAGTTAAGAGAAATATTGGTCAATTACTTAGATTTCCTATAGAGGATTTCATTAATAATCTAGTAATCAAGAACAAATTGATCATGTTTGGATTTGGTTAGTCACCTAGCGTTTAATCAATGGCATTCTATTGTTTGTATTTATATACCTATTTGACAAATATCTAAGGAGTACCTATTATGTACCAAGCACTGAACTAAGGTCTCAATACCACATTGCCTTGATTTTTGTAGTTTTATAATAAGTTTTGAAATCAGATAGTGTAAGTCCTCCAACTTTGTTTTTTCTTTTTAAATATGATTTTGGCTGTTCTAGGACCTCTGAATTTCCATATAAATTTTAGGATCAATATCTACCCCCTAAAAAAGCCTGCTGGGATTTTGATATATAAATATAGGTATTATACAGACCTATAGTATACTGATCTTAGAAAGGGGAAATGAACCCTTGTTTATACTTTTTTATTTTGAATAGGCATTTCCCTTTAATTGCTCCTTATACTAGTTTGAAAAAGAATTTTAATTGAAATCTAAAACTTAATTTAGTTCTTTGCCATAGCATTAGCAAACTAACAATAAGAACATGACTTAATAATTCTTATCTCATAATATCTATATACCTAAAACAGCATGATGTGATATGACACAAAGAGCAAGAGACCAAGTGCTGGAGACTTTGGCTCAACTCGTATTTACCACTTACTAGATTTATGACCTTTGATAAGTAAGTTAGCTTCTCGGAAACTCGGCTTCCTCATATGTAAAGTTTGATATTGCTGTTCCAGCTCTATATATGCAATAGGATTGCTCTAAGGATAAAATCAGATACTATGGTAAACAATTTCAAAACTTGTAGGAATACTCTGCCACTTATTCAAATGATTCTGGACCAGTTACTGAATAAGTTTTTGCCTCTATTAACTAACCTGAACATGAGAGTAATAATTGGCATTATTTCAAAGTCTGATTCACGTAAAGATCTAAGCAAAGGTCTAGCACATTTCTAACACTCAGAAAGCATTAGCTACTTCCACTAAAAGTAATGATAATCGAAATTAAAAGTGTAATAAAATAGTTGATTGGGAATAATACTGGCCTACATCAGAGAATGTCTGACTATTACTTAGGCTCCCTTAAAATTAGTTGATGAATTTGAAGCAAATGATTTAAACTTTCCAGGACTGAATATAATTGTGTGTAAGATAAGGGTAATAAACAACATGATCTCAAATATTTTACTTGCTCTGAAATTCAGGCAGTGTTTTATTATTATAGGGACTTGATAAATGAATATTAGTTGCATCTTAGTAAGTATTATGTATTAGCCTTCTCTCAGCCTGTACATCATTGCCAACGTCCTTTATATATAATATACAGTGTTATTATCTGCTTCAAAAAAAAATTAATCTAGGGAATTATACTTAAAATCATTTATTTGCTTTTGATTAATTTGATTTTCTGCAGAACTCATCTTAGAAAAGTAAATACATAATCTCCTTATAATTTTATGTTACCTTGGTGTTCTTGTAACATGAATAATTCAATTGGAAAAATTCCTAAACTCTCCATTCTTAAAGGTGTTACTTCACTTATAACATTAAGACATTTCTCTAATAAAACTTCAAAGTGGAGCAAAATCCTCATTCTTACAGATGAATAAATTTATATACAAAGGCATTTATTGCCTTTACTAATTCTTTTCCTTATATTGTAAGATGAAGAAAGTGGAATAAAAATTATTGATTACTGAAATACCCTAGTCTGTGAATTGAAAAGGCTGCAGTGGAGTTCTAGGTAACCATGGAATGTGCCCAGTATGACATATTCATTGAATCAAATATTTAAAATACCACTGTGTGCTGTGTGCAGAAGCAAACTACATGAACTGTCACGTACAGTCCCACAGTAAAGGTAAGGCTTGTAATATTTATTTTATTTCTTAAAAAAAATAAAGACAGGTGTCATTGGCAGCTTGAAACAACATTCATGCCTGTGCAACCACATTCTAATCACATTTAACAAGTAACAAAAGCATTCATTACCTGGAGTTTTTCACTTGATGGCTCTGTACCTTCTAGGGACAGGAGATAAACGAAGGAAAGCTGACACCTCCAGATGTTGTCTTGATTAGTGTTGACATTTTTAAATTAGTGTTGACATTTTAAGTTAAATTAGTTTAATTTAAACATGAAACAGAGGATCAAAAAATATATTTTAAACAAAATTTCACTGAAAGGGCTATTCAGGCACCTCTATCACAAGTAGTAATTTACTTAATAGTACATAAGTCTAATTTGCTAGATCCCAAATTGCCACTGTTGTCCCACTCATGTAATTGTACTCTTTAATTTTTAAGTAAAACTGCTCAAATACAGAGATTATAGAAAATACGTTAAATTAAATAAAAATGTTTTCTTTACAGTTATGTCATTCAAATGGGCTTTCTATTCAGCGTTTCTGAATGAAAATCAAAAGGTGTAGAGTATGGCATGAGATAATTTTTATGCAAGTTGTCTTTATTCCTAAATCATCTTTAAAGATGATGCTTTAATAAATTTCTTTTTAAAAAGAGAATATAGTTATAGGCAGACTACTTAGATTATTTTCCTCTTTCACCTCAGATTATCTTGTGTTCTAAAGAACATGTGATCGTACTTTGTTTTCTGACACAGAAATACCTGAATTTCTAGTTTTTACAGAATGAAAATAAAACCGAAATACATGAAAGTGCTATCATAATTAAGGGAGAATGTTGTTAATAAAACTAACAACTACGTGTGTACCACACTATAGTTTGAAAAACACATTTCTCATCTAGATAAGATCTAAATGGACAAGTTGAAACATTCTCAGAAAAATGCATGACAGGGTCATCTGCTGTGAGGATGAGAGTAAGAGCATACAAAACTGGAGTTGTAAGAAGGAAGTTCTAAAGTGGCTTGAGGTGGAGGAGTGAATGAATAAAGGTTACATGAAAAGACTGATGAGCAGAAGTGCTGCTCTATTTAGAGTAAAGAAGTTCAAAGTTGGAGTGAGCCAGCAAGTGTTGGAGGTTAAGAGGACATGGCAGGAAGCAGGCGGGAAAGGAAGGAGTTTCAGATTACCCATAATCTGCGTTTAACTCTTGCTCTCTGCAGAGCACAGAGACAAACGGAATTTAGGATATGAGTAAACTGCTGGGGGTGGAGAAATGCCCTATTTTTCTCACACTGTAGTACTACTAATGTGAATCATTGTTACTTTTGTTTGGCCAGAATGAATTTATGTGCTAAAATGAGATTTCAGAGATCATTTTGCAGCCATTTCAAACTCTGCTACCACATCACAAGCCTTTTTTTAAAAAAAATGTATTCAAGTATAGTTGATTTACAATGTTGTGTTAGTTTCTGGTGTATAGCAAAGTGAATCAGTTATATATATGCATATATCCACTCTTTTTTAGATTCTTTTCTCATATAGATAATTACCGAGTATTGAGTAGAGTTCCCTGTGCTATACAATAGGTCCTTATTAGTTATCTATTTTATACATAGTAGTGTGTATATGTCAATCCCAATTTCCCAATTTATCCCTCCCTCCCCTTTCCCCCCTGGTAACCATAAGTGTGTTTTCTACATCTGTGACACTATTTCTATTTTGTAAATAGGTTCATTTGTATCATCTTTTTAGATTCCACATATAAACACTATCATATATTTGTCTTTTTCTGTCTGACTTACCTCACTTAGTATGATAATTTCTAGGTCCATCCATGTTGCTGCAAATGGCATTATTTCATTCTTTTTATGTCTGGGTAATATTCCATTGTGTACAAGTACCACATCTTCTTTATCCATTTATCTGTCAGTGGACATTTAGGTTGCTTCTATGTCTTGGCTATTGTAAGCAGTGCTGCAGTGAACACTGGGGTGTATGTATCTTTCCAAATTAGAGTTTTCTCTGGATATATGCTGAGGAAAGGGATTTTTGGATCATATGGTAGTTTTATTTTTAGATTTTTAAGGAACCTCCATACTGTTCTCCATAATGGTTGTACCAACTTACATTCCCACCAACAGTGTAGGAGGGTTCTCTTTTCTCCACACCCTCTCCAGCATTTATTGTTTGTAGACTTTCTGATGATGGCCATTCTGACCAGTATGAGATGATACCTCATTCTAGTTTTGATTTGTATTTCTCTGATTATTAGTGATGTTGAGCAGCTTTTCATGTGTTTTTTTGGCCATCTCTATGTCTTCTTTGGAGAAATGTCTATTTAGATCTTCCACCCAATTTTTGATTGAGTTATTCAGGTATTTTTGATATGGAGCTGCATGAGCTCTTTGTATATTTTGGAGATTAATCCCTTTTGGTCGCTTCATTTGCAAATATTTTCTTCCATTCTGTGGGTTGTCTTTTTATTTTGTTTATGGTTTGCTTCGCAATGCAGAAGTTTTTAAGTTTAACTAGGTCCCATTTGTTTATTTTTGTTTTTATTTCCATTACTCTAGGAGGTAGATCAAAAAAGATAGTGCTGTGAGTTATGTCAGAGTGTTCTGCCTGTGTTTTCCTCTAAGAGTTTTATAGTGTCTGGCCTTACATTTAGGTCTTTAATCCATTTTGAGTTTATCTTTCTGTATGGTGTTAGAGTGTTCTAATTTCATTTTTTAACTTGTAGTCATTCAGCTTTCCCAGCACCACTTATTGAACAGTCTTTTTTATCCATTGTATAGTCTTACCTTCTTTGTTGTAGATTAGTTGACCATAGGTGTGTGAGTTTATTTCTGGGCTTGCTATCCTGTTGCATTGATCTATATGTCCGGTTTTGTGCCAGTACCGTACTGCTTTGATGAACGTAGCTTTGTAGTATAGTCTGAAGCCAGGGAACCTGATTCCTCCAGTTCCCTTTTTCTTTCTCAGGATTGCTTTGGCTATTTGGGATCTTTTGTTTCCACAAATTTTAGATTTTTTTTGTTCTAGTTCTGTGAAAAATGTCATTGGTAATTTGATAGGGATTCCACTGAATATGTACATTGCCTTGGGTAGTATGGTCATTTTGACAATATTAATTCTTCCAATCCAAGAACATGGTATATCCTTCCATTTGTATCATCTCCGATTTCTTTCATCAGTGTCTTAGAGTTTTCAGAGTAGAGATCTTTTGTCTCCTTAGGTAGGTTTATTCCTAGGTATTTTATTCTTTTTGATGCTATGGTAAATGGGATTGTTTCCTTGATTTTCTTTCTGATATTTCATCTGCAAGCCTTTTTGTGTGTTAACTTGTTTTCTGGAACATGGGGGCAGACTGGTAAGAATGGAAGCAAAGAAGACAAGTTTGAAAAGACCTAGGATTGTTTGTGAACTAGTTGGCCTAGACAATAGGCAAAGTGGGACAGATACATTCTGGGAAGACATGATGCTACAGGAAAAAAGAAAATATCCACATAGGTCAATTCTAGGGTGACCAACTGCTGAATCTGCAAGTGAGGATGAGGGAACTTCCATTATTCAAAAAGAGAAAAGGGCTGTTGAGGAAAGCCAAGCCATTTAGAGTCAAGCAGTGTTAGTTTACTGTAGGAGGTTTTTCAAGAGAATCTCTTCACGTGAGATCTTGTTTTCTCTAGCTTTCATGAACCTTGAGCACTTCCCACTTTGCTTCTTTTTGGAAAATAAAGGTAATGTTCAACAAGGTGGAATTGCAGATAAGAAAATATGTGGTCTAAAGAGGTAATACCATATTCCACAATTTGGTTACTCTTGTTGGTCTTGTTGGTATCGTTACATTTTTATAATGTGCCACATACTATACTAAACACTTTATGTGGCTTAGTTCATTTAACCCTCATCAGAACTCTATGTGGTGGGTACTGTTATAATCTTTAACCACAGGGATGTTTAAGCAGGTCTTCCTAGATCATATAGCTAATAAATAATGGAATTTAAGACCTGTAACTGGTCCTAGCTGATGAAATATGACTACAAATTATATGTATCACTTTCAGGTGAGGCTTTAAGAACTTGTTTTGCCACACTCTTTTTTGCCACATTCTCTTTCTGCCATTATTCCAGAGAGTGACTTTTATTGCTTAGAGAGGTGATGGTGGGGGGGTGGGGGGCATGATGACACAGACCTGAATGTCCAGCCAATCAGGGGGAGAGAGGCATGATGTGAGCCAGAAATCTATGTTTGTTGTTTTGAGCCTTTGAAATATAAGAGGTATTTGTTACTGTAGCACAACTTAGAACATTCTGACTGGTGTGATCCACATATTACATAGGTATATCCTAGGTCACTTCACATTTTTGAAGTACTAATTGCAGGGCTTCTCATTTTCTTTCTGCAGTGTTCATAGTTTCAATGTTTAAGTACTTCATTAATGACATCTTTCTTCCTAATCACTAGTTCACAGGTCCTTATGGTTAAAAGAAACTAAGGAGACTCACCCTTGTATTTCAAACTGTCCAAAATTGACTAGCAAACTATTTGGGAAAACCTGTCCTAGCTCTTTTGTAGTGGGAGAAAGGAAGCTGTAATATATTTTAAGTGCTGCTCCTATTATTTAAAAAGATTTTAATTATTTTTTTCTATGGCAGCAAAATGGTCAGTATAGCATATGTGTCTTATAAGGTATTAATATTCTACCCCACACTGAAGAGTTTCATGAACATATCAATTTGGATAAGCAAAGTTAAAACATGTTTTTAATGTGTAAAGCTAAGCATTTGATTATATGAAGTCTATATCTCCAAAAGGGTCAAGTGGAAAACTGTATCTCTTACCTGCTCCTCCCCACCTTACCTTCTCCTTCTCTCTTCTTTCCTCTCCTCTCTCCCCAAAACTACAGACTTTAATAAACATTTCTTTCATACTTTCATGCAACACTCTATCAGATATTCGTTCTGGCCGTAACTGCTTGAGACTTCTGTTTGTTTATTGCTATTGTTGTTTTAATCATTTCATGCACACTTGTAAGTAGACTACATTATGATTGCAATTGAACTTCCATTTTCCTAGATGTAGTTGTATACTCTTATAACACCCAGTTCCATTATTTTGCATGCCATAGGCATTAATATGTATTTGTTGAAATTTCTCCAATTCCATCATTTGTTAATTAGCACTTTGAGAGAAGTTGAATGGTTCCTGCTTTTCAGACTCTTAAAACTGAATCTTGCATTTTCAGATCAAGTAATATGACATTAAGGTGCTTTAAGGCTTTAGAGTATGAATATATGGAATAATTGTAATAATTAGTACAATAGCTGTTTAACAGATGCACCTTCAAATCCAGTGACTTAACCCAGTAAGAGCTGTGTTCTCTCTCAAGCATCAGTTATTACTGGTCTTCCTGCTTGGCTGAGGGAGAGGATGTTATGTTTCATGCTGACATTCTGAGTCCCAATTAACAGTCTTCTACACATGACTTCCAAGCTTGCCTGAGTATCCACATCCTATAGGCAGGAGAGGAGAGAACATGGATGATTTCACAGCAAGGCTTTTGGAGCTAGGCCCTTAAATATAATATGTCACTGCTACTTACTATTAGGAACTCAGTCATATGACTACAATTAACTACAATGAAGACAAGAAAATGTAACCTAGGAAGAAGTTAACCATTCTTTGCTATAGTGTTTTATTATTACTGTATTTCATCAAATCCATAATTTATGTTTCTTTTCCTTTTTTGCCAACTTTGGAATCAAGACGCATCCTAACATTTAAAATGTTATAGACTTTTATTATGGCTTAATTGGCAATATCTTTTTCTTTCTTAATAGTACATCAAAAATAATGAATTTGGGGCTTCCCTGGTGGTGCAGTGGTTGTGAGTCTGCCTGACGATGCAGGGGACACGGGTTCGTGCCCCAGTCCGGGAAGATCCCACATGCCACGGAGCGGCTAGGCCTGTGAGCCATGGCTGCTGAGCCTGCGCGTCCGGAGCCTGTGCTCCGCAACGGGAGAGGCCACAGCAGTGAGAGGCCTGCGTACGGCAAAAAAAAAAAAAAAAAAAAAAAAAAAAAAAGAATTTGACAATTAATAATGTTATATTTTTCAATTAAGTGTGGTAATATCTCAACAACTTCCCAAGAAAAATTAAGTTTTTAGGTAGTAATTGCAAATATTTGGTAAGTACTAAGGTGCTATAAAATCTGACAATTTAAAAATGTTAATCATGCTAAGTAATACCAAATGGATTGTTCATACCTTTTTACTCTTTTTCAGAGGACCATTGACAATAAGTGTCAAAAATCAGTAAGTTTACCCATTGAAATGTGAATTAGGAAAATAAAATACTGAGAAATTCTAAGGAGTAAGGCAGTCATATATACCCATAGAAGTGCCACACTTTAAAAAATATTTGATTGATATACATTTCTTGAAAAGTAATTTTTCAATCTATGAAAAATCAAACACATAATATGGTTGGAAGAGGGATATTTAACTAATATATCTTGCTAGGTGTCTTGTAATAAATGAGTCATATGGAGAAACTTACAATCTAACCATATTAGTTACATAGCTTGGAAGACTCCAAAACAGTGAGGAATCAAGGTACTACATGTTCAAAATAATAATACCTTTTAGCCCATTTCCATTTTGGGCTTATGGTTTTTGTGTTCACAATTGTTTAAGTATTTTTGAAAATAATTCTAAAAAATCTAAGTACAAGAGTAGAAATGTATGTTTACATTAAATATTCCTAATTATTATGATGAGGAAAGGTATACATTTAGTGGAGTAAATGGTTAATATTCTAGCTCATTTATTGAAAATCTTAATTCTAACTTCAAACATTATGGGTCATATTTTCTAAAAAATATCCTCTGAAGTGTTCATTCTTAAATCATTGACAAAAGAAAAAATTTCCTTTCTTTTAAACTAATGTTGAGGATTTTTTTCTCTCCAGTGTTTTTTTTTTTAAACTTGTTTATTTAATTTATTTATTTTTGGCTGTGTTGGGTCTCCATTGCTGCACGCGGGCTTTCTCTAGTTGTGGCCAGCGGGGGCTACTCTTTGTTGCGGTGCGCGGGCTTCTCATTGCGTTGGCTTCTCTTGCTGTGGAGCACGGGCTCTAGGCGTATGGGCTTCAGTAGTTGTGGCTCGCGGACTCTAGAGCACAGGCTCAGTAGTTGTGGAATACGGGCTTAGTTACTCCGTGGCATGTGGGATCTTCCCGGACCAGGGCTCAAACCCGTGTCCCCTGAATTAGCAGGAGGATTCTTAACCACTGCGTCACCAAGGAAGCCCCTCCAGTGTTCTTGATAAAATAATTTTTTGTCTTAAATTGAATTTGATATAAGCTATTCTACTTTATGTAGAAATACTTAAAAGAATACAAGCAATGTTATGTAACTATCATCTTTCCATATTAAAAAAGAGTACTAAGTTTGGGTATCAATGATGATATAAAGTATTTACATTAACTTTTGCTTTCTTACCCATTAAAACACCATCAGAATTTTTAATTGAAATAAATATGACTGATGAAAAATATATGAAAAAAAGTTCCTATTTCTGTACTGTCTTTTCTTCTTTCATATGTAAATATTACTTATTTTTTATTTTCAATGGAACCTTTTTATAAGCAGTATTGCAAAATATATTCATCTTTAATATATTTATCTACAAAAATGAAAAGTCACAAAATTAGATGAGAACTCTCATGTATTTAAAAAATTGTCAACTTTATGTGAAGAAAATTGAGATTTTTTTGGACATTATCTTGGAAATGGGTAAATGAATATAAATTAGCTTACTTTTTTTCCATTGGTAGTCCAGATTCCAGAGTGTACTGATTTAGAAAGGCATTTACCCTCTAAATAAACCAGAGGCTGATGGTCCATCCTCTAAGTGTTAACCTAGAGCTAGCTACCTATGCAAACTTCTAATTTAGCACTTCTCATTATCGAAAATTTGTATTTTGTTGTCAGCCTCCCTCACTAGACTCTAAGTCCATTGAAAGTGTTTCTGATGCCTGGCATAAAATAGTCACTCAAATGTTTATTGAACTGAATATAAGCTAAGTGAGTAGAATTGTAATTAGAATGTTGAATGAGCTGTTTGGGGGACACATCACATGCTTTTGTTTATGGATGACAACTTTTGTTTTAGAAACTGAGTGAAAATCTGGTGTGTTAAGTATGCTGTACATGGACTGATTTCAATTAACACGTAATCCTTCATATTGCAGGAAACAGAAACTATTTTACACTTTGAAATATTTCACACTGAGCAGTTTCTGATTTTCTTCATTTGTATATTAACATTGGAGGTCTTCAAGGCTCAAACCAGATTTGAAAAATTGAAGTCCACTATCAAAAAATATTTAAAGGATTGAGCTTGTTTTCAGCCATACCAAGCAGAAATGAATCAGTGATCTAATTTTCACACACAGTTTGACATCATAGAAATAGGAGACATTCTTACCATGACTTGGGGTAATATGTGGGTAAGTCATTTAAACTTTTACTCTCCTTATTTTCTTAAATACAAAATGAGAGAAATATTATCTTCTCTCTCTTTTTCTCTCTATTTCTCTCTCTCTCCCTAGCTGCTGTGGGAATGGAATAAAATAGTACATTTAAGACATTAATTGTAAAAGCACCAAGTTTTTTTCAAAATATTATAAACATCAATAAATAACAATAACTTTATTTCATATTTACCAACTATAAACTTGATTCCTCAAAAAGCTATTTCTAATACCTTCCATAACACACAGCTTTCACATTTCTGAGCTAATTACTGTACTATGTGAACAGTTGATAAAGATTAAAAATACTTCTGGACCATCCAAGTTCTGAGTTTTTAAGACAAGTAGGATATAAAATTGCTGTACTTCAGCCTTCTTTAAATTTTCCTCTATTTTAAAGAAGTTTCCTTAAAGTCTCACTTATTTTCATAATAAGAATGTACATGTATTTTCATGTGTTTCTAGATAATATCAATGAAGAAAATAATTACTGCCTCATAGAGTACATAGGAAGAAAATAATCTCACTGGTACTGAAGTTTGAGCAATTTCATCAAAAGCAATACTGCTAATACTTGATGGCAACAATCAAATATTTAACATATGTATCTTCAGTGTATTCATTGGAAGTTATCAGATGAAGGCAGAAGTAGTGTTAATAAACAGAATAATCCTCCAAACTTAAGTGTTATTAACAGGATTTGGAGAGCTTGAAGAGCAAGTATAATTCCATATATAGGATCTGTTCTTTTTAGCTACTCAGGTTGGATTCCCCATGTATGTTTTGGCACTCTATGCCGGAACACATGTCACAGGCTTCAGTTCCAGCTCATCTCCACTTATCATCACTAGACTTGTCAACCGTATGAAATGACCCCCTCATGCGTACCATGTAACATAAGAGAGGAATGTATTGGAGAGGTTCAAAAGCTACCACCTCAAAGAACTGGTTTCAGTTTCTACTCTACTCTTTTCTGCCACATCCCTACGTTAAACCTTCTCTGAGGCTGTTGCCTTAATATACTTAGTATGTATATAGTCCATTTCTATTTCTTATGGGTCATTTGGAGGGATGTGTTCTATTGTGGAATATGCCCTGTGTTCTTCGGTTGACTAGCTGTCAGGACTTCAATCCTTTTTCTGCTGTCTTATATGCAATAGAAAGCAAGTGGAGCTTTAAAATTGAATTAAATTCATAGAATAGTTAATGCAGTTTTATATCATTCTCATATTTCTCTTCTTTTGCTCAATATTTACATTTTACTATTAGCTTAAGAAAGTACAGATTCAATACAATATTCCCTATATCATTACTATTCTTATTTTCCCTTGTTTTAAAGAGAAGTCTTTCCTTGTTAAAACACAGAACCTCCAAGATTTAAAAGAGAGAGGAACCTCGAGATTCAGTGTGGTAACTGATCCAATAGCTAAACACATTTAAGCTCCTCGATCTGTTGCCCACCAAATCTGGAGGTACCTTTTCCTCTCCTGAATTGTCAAGTTTCTATATTTTGTTTTAATGAAAATGACTCTTGTTAGAGATTCACTTGCAAATTCTATAGGTCCCACCTTCAAAATACATCCACTAGATATAAGCTACATGCAGTGCCTGGCACATAGTAGGTGATCAAAATATTTGTAGACAGGAAGAATGACTAAATTACTAAATCCAACTCTAGTCATCTTTTCCAATGTTTTGCTTTTGGTCAGAGCTCTGTATTGGTCTCCTACCTGTCTCACTGCTTTCAGATATTCCTGCTAAATGCTATCCTTAAAACAGTAGCCATGGTGATCCTTTGGAAGTGTTTTTGCATACTGTCATTCTTCTGTCTAAAAGCCTCCAGTAACTTCTCGTCTCAGAGTAAATGCCAAACTCCATACAATCAACAAAATATGGCATACAGTCTAGTCTCTTATTACCTATCTGACCCCTTCTCCTATATTCTGCTTCACAATCACCCTGTTTTTGTTTTTGGCTCCTTAGATGTGCTCCAATTCCTTATGTTTGCTCTTTGGCATTACTACTGCCAGAAAATGTTCTTCCTTCAATATAAGCATAGCTTGTTTCCTTAGCTCCATCAGGTCTCTGTTTAAATTAGAGATTTTCAGGGAGGCTTTCTGTGGTAGATTACAGGTTAGATATATTTGCTTCCTCTCCCCATCTCATCTCCACAAGAGACGTGTACTTTCCCGCCTCCTTGACTTTTGGCCTTTGCCATATAAATTACCTGTGGAATATTACAAGACTGTTCCTGCTTGAAAAACACTTGCAATGTCAGACCTGCCCTTTGTCACTCCTGCTGCAAAGATGAGAGGATATGTCCAGGCTAGTCCACTGGTCCCAGGAGGAGAATGACAAACACATGGAGCAGAGCCAAGTTATCCCACCTGGCCCAACCTAGAGCACCATCCCATAGCTGGCCACCAGATTTGTGAGCTAAAAAATCTTTATGGTTGTACGTCACTGAGGTTTCTGTGATTGTTTTTCCTTAGCACTCCGTGGCCATAGTTAACTGATTCACCTACTATGATCAGCCTGTTTAAAATTGAATGTGTACAAGATATAAAAGCCAGAATGAACAGATGTTTTTGCATCATGCCATCTATAAAATTCTCTTCAATTCATTGACTATTTAAAAATTAAGTACACTACTTTTTTGAGGAAAAATTCACCCTACTTGCATGATTTTCCATGAGAATTGAGAGTGCTTGCATGACTAGATCATGCCTTTGTGACCAATCAGAGCAACACTGAGAGCAGATGCTTCGGATGTAATTTCCCATTCATCATAGCTTTCTCTTCACAATGCTTGATTCTTGCAGTTGCCTGAACAATTTCCAGAGTGAGATTCATTGTATAAGCTTAAAGTCAGGAATTTTAGCATTTAGAATAAACAAATGCATACAGATTGCTCCTTCAAAACAGGCTTTGGGCCCAGAAATTAGAGGACTCTAACCGTTCTCTTGAAATATTTAGTTATCTCAGAGCTTAATAAAATAAGCTCTTTCCAGGCATTCCATACATTTCTTTGTCCGTAGTTCACCAGCCCTTATCCACAGTTCTCTTGGGTATTCTTGTTAGAACTTAATATTTAAACATGGATATAAAAAGAATTTGCAACATGAGATTTAGCTGTGTGTGCAGCATTTTATTTATTTTTTACATATGGTTGAGAGAGTTCATAGCTTTTTATTGATAGCCTGTTACTGCCCTAAGTGAATCACTCAGGAAGTTCAGATCTTGTATTTCACTCATGTGGTTCTCCAGTTTTTACTCCTTGTATCCTGAATAATTTAAATTAAGAGGCTTCATATTGTTGCTCCAATGGCCTGCTATATTTTTATTGATTAAAAAGTCTTCATTATAAGAAAAATTCCATTAATACATTCACATATTTCTTTGATTAAGAAGGAAATGTCTTAAAAGTATTTAAGCCTTTTAAAATCCATGTCTACCAAATCTAACAAGGTTCTATTTTTCTTTTTATTATACTGTCTTATTCTAAGAAAATTAAAGTGAATTGCTTTAATTTATATATACAGGTATATAGATAATTTCCCATATGGATACATATCATAGAGAATACTGTACAATCTGTTACACACTATCATTTAGCCAATAGTTGATTAAGTATATTTTAGGTGAAAATACTAAAGCAGAGAGAAATAATAAAATGGTTCGAACAAAAAACTCATTGCAAACTTGTTTCAAATTGCCAGTGAAATCAAGTTTTATATTAAAACATGTATTCTTATTCAAAGGACAACCTAAAATAAAGTTTTATTTTACTGTCTATCAAAACCTTTCTTCAGCTATTTTCTTTGGTCAATATTAAAACTTTATTGTGTGGTTATTATTTATGAATGTATTAATCTATTTATTACATGTCATTCATGAAGAAAATAGTTAACATTTTGTTCTGCTTGTTTTCTGTTAGTTCTTTTCAACTCTTGATAAGTTTATTTTCCTGTTAAGGAGCATGCTGATAGAAAAATGGGCTTTGTGCTGATTTCCAACTGGAAAATGGATAAAGCTCCTCCTTTAATGGTCCCCATTTGAACCTATGGGTATTGTCTTTAGTGAATGGCAACATGCTGTTTAATAAATCATCATATCAGCAGCTTCACTGCAATGCACCACACTGGGGTACGGCTCAGTAGCTGACGTTTCTCTTCTACAGGCTTCTGAGTTTACTGACTAGGTTGTGCTGTCAAACTCAGTTTTGGAGCCCTATTAAGATACACATACACAGAAGCACTAAGCACATTGCTCTATCTCTCCTATACTTTTTTGTTTTTTATCCCTGTGGTACGTGTGTGTGTATAAACATAATGGATTTATTCAAATACAATTAATCAAATTTAAAACATTAAAAAATTTAGATTTTGTCATTTTGAGATTTTGATATTTTTTAATTGAAATGTAGTTGATGTTCAACATTCTTTTAGTTTCAGGAGTACAAAATAGTGATTCAACATTTAAATATATTATGAAATGATCACCACAGTAAGTCAGTAACCATTTGTCCCCATACAAAGCTATTACAGTACCAGTGATAATATTCCCTATGCTGCCCAATGAGACGTTTGATATTTTTAATTGCTAATTTATAAGATAACATTTAGACCAAATCACATGTTAAAATACAGTGGATTTGTGATCAGTTAATGATTATGTTATTATGAATTAGAATGACCTGAACAAATGTTTTTGATAGATAATGCAGGATAACTAAGAGGCAGCTCCTCAATCATCTTTTATTTGCATACCCAGGGGTACATTTTGAACTTTGTATTTCTCAATTTCTTCCTTGCACAACCTTATAGGGTTTTAGTAATGACTAACTTGGTTAATGCACAGAAGCACTAAGTGTAAAGCAAAGAATGTGTTGAATGAATGTGAACTAAACTGGATAATTGGCTTTACTCTTAGATGAACAAGAGCTAGGGATAAGCCTAGGAGTGTCTGTTTGTTGAGTCTCTTTCTAAAGAGGAAGATTTCATCTTTCTCTATATCAAGAACAATATGTCCCTCAAAATACTTGAGTATTAGGTATAGAAATGTGTATGTCCACTGTTTGAGATTTCACAGTATTAGCATTTATGGTTTGGTATGTTCAGTGAGACAAAACAGTACTTATATTATCTATGGATTCCTGGTAGTTCAGAAGTATAATAGCAAGGGAGCTAAGAATTGATACAATGATAAGTCATTGAATATTTATAGAAGGAAAAATATGATGTCTTGACTTATAAAATACTATTTCTCAACAATCTGCAGTTAGTTGTCATGTAACTCAAAATAGGCTAGGTTATTTTACAGTAACAAGTAACCCCAAATATCAGTGTTTTAATTCAAATTGCTTGCTCATGTTATTTGACCAAGGAGTGACAGCAGGGAGAGAGGGGCATCTAGAGGCTCATTGTAATCATTAACGAGCCCACAGTGATGGATGCTCCATCTTGACACATGCTTCCATCATCATCAAATCATGTAGAGGGAAGAAAGCAATTCATGTACATGTTCTGAAAGCTTCTGCCCAGAAGTAAAACATGTTGCTTACTCTCGTGTCTTATTGGATAAAGTAAGGCACATTGTCAGGCTTAATTTCAAAAGGAATGGAGAAGCGTCCTACCAGATGTTAAGAAGGAAGAGAAAATATTTCTTAAGAGCCCTGATAACTGCCAAAGTTACAGATTAGTATTTAAATTCCTAATTACTTTTTATCATACTTATTTTTTTAATTTTTAAAATGAAAACTAAACATACTATTATTTTTATGTGAGCATTTTCCAAAAAAAATCAAAGGACTCTTTTTTCATAAAGACTAGGTATTAGTAAGACTTTTGTGTGTTTTAAAAGCATAAACAATCACTGCTCCAGTGTGTCCAACAGAAAGGCATGACCTTGGTTAAAAATTAATAATGGTCCGAGCTTTGTGGCTCCAGATTCTTGGATTTTATCAGTGATTCAGAATGATCAGACTCAAAATATCTGGATCATATTAACCAAATTTATAGCATTTGATTCATGAACTAGGATAGTTCATTAATTAATAACAAGTATTGGTCAAGACAGAACTAAGTTTGCTGAAAAGGCAAAATACGTAGAATACCAAATTATAGTTAGAGGATTGCCTAGTGAAAATGGAATCAAAACATGGCAGGTTAGATTACATCAGTGACTGAAAAAGTTATACATATAATATGCATATGTTACATGTTATGATAGCCAGATGTGTTTATCAACACTACAGAAGTATTTCTATGATACAGACTGTACTTTATGTTCATGTGTCAAGGTGTCTTCCCCATTGGACAAAGCCTTTGTTTTCAGAATTGCAGTACATATAATGGGATAATAAACTTTAATTAATGTTTTTTTCCTTAATCACAATTCAGCTTTAATTCCAGTCATAATTTTCTGAGTTTATATCTATTCAACTGGAATTAATATTTATGTAATTTTTCTGTCATATATGCCTAGTGTCATCTCAAACCTACAGATATTAATATTACTGCCACTGTAATACCGACTGTTTACTAAGTACCTGTTATGTGTTGACTTTACATATTTTATATCATTAAATTCTCCCCATAACTCAGTGTTATAGGCATTATTTTTATTTTAGAGATAAAGAAATTAGGAATTAGAAATATTAATTGATTTTGCCCCTTATTCACCTAATGAGAATTTGGCAAAGCAGCAGCAATTTAAATGAAAATCTATGTGTTGCCAAACCACACTCATCCCAATATATTTCACTGGCTCAGTTCAGTTTTAACTATTCTAAATTTCATTCAAGAATGATCTAAACTTCCATTGTTGTCACAATCCACATACTTCTTTTACTGTCCACAATGAACAACCAGAAAGAAAAACAGATGGCTGAGATGACAATATGATAGTCAATTTTAAGGAAGAGCTAAACAGTAGTTAAAATGTCTATAGTTAATCCCTCATTCATTTTTGTCTTATAGAAGAATTTTCTTCCTTTGAGTATTGTTCTGTTATTTGAGGGTTTCCATAGTCTCCTCCAGCATGAATTTTGATCTTCATTGAGCATCTGAGGTACACAGAGATCAAAGTTTCTTCACTGATTGAACTTTAACTGTGGTCATCACCTCTAAATTCTAAAAGAGAAATTGAAATCCCATTTAATCTTAACTAAAACTACTCACTGTGAGGTAGTTATTCTATCTACTAAAAAACTGAAGAAGTAAGAAATAAAGTCATTGCCCTCATCTTTCACTTCCATCCTATTTCAGAAAAGCCACAACTCAGTCAGGGAATAAAGAAGATATATGCAGTCAAATCACTAGCATGCTGTAAGGTATGGATGATGGCCAAATAGGAAAGAAAAAAAATCCACTTTCTCAAAAACTCTATATGTAGAGTTCTCATTTTCTAAACAAAATTAGTTTTCTAATCGATTAATCAATTAGCATTTGCTAACAATTTCTGTGTACTTAAGCAACATATGATCCACTCTTTAAAACTGCATGCTCATAATCATTCTAATTCCATGCATAATTAGTCATTTAAATGAATGGTAGATGGACTCAGTCTCATGCAAACTGGTCACTAGATTTTTTAATGTGACAACACATTCCTCCCCAGGGCAAGTACAGGAGATCATTCTATCTGAATTAATGTACACCATCAAACATGCTCAACATCAAAGTTTGTATGGGGGAAAAAAAAGAGTAAATGTGGTAAATTGTTCTGGAGAAGATGCAACTTGATAGGCAATTTCAAATATATGTGGTCTGTATACCCTCAGTAACCAAAATTCTGGGAAATGGTTAGTACACATTCCAAGAAATTGCAAACTTTTAAGGATACTGAAATGACCAAGATTGAGTTAGAATTTAACCCTGAATCTCTGAAAGAAATGGGTGGGTACTGGAGGGATCATTTCTTTTTCCATCTGGAGTTCTCTATCTGAACTATAACCACAGCAAACTGGCAAAGCCCACATATTCTGTCCAGTTACCACTGTTTAACAAGCATATAGTACACACAGAAATGGGGAAAAAAATCTGGTAGAATAATTATAAAAATGTACATTTCTTAAACATCTAAGCTCTTCATAATTCTAAAATTAATATGAAATATATCATTAGGTATAAAAGTTATCCTTTATAACTTTTATAAAATAAAAGTTAAAAGTTACTCTTTTAAACTAGTAAATATTTCCTGTGAATAAAGAACTAAAATGCATTGACTATTATCAGCTGTTTTATTCAGAACTCTATGTGTAAAATTGCAAATATTCTCATGCTTACCATATTTGTGTTCAGTAATTGTCCATCTATTAATATAAAGTGCTGATAAATAAAAAAGGAAAATCAAAATAGCAATTCAGTTTGCATTTCCTTGGACCACTTTTTATTGTGTGGCCTTATTCCTGTTTAACATTAATAACAGATGTGGCTTTCACCTCACCCATCATAGCGGGAATTTCCTTTCATGTGTCATGTTGTTGTCAAGTTTTCATCACCGTTATCTTCTTCAGTATTCCCCACAGATGGATAGTACTCTAATCCTTGAAAAGCATCCAATCTGGTTGTTTAGATATAGACAACGTTTTAACATTTTCATTTCAAAGTGAATCATGTTGCCAGATTCGCAGTATGCCTGCTGGGTGAGTTAGGGTGTGTCGCAAAACTTGGCGTTTCAGGATCCAGTTCTGTAAAGTAGTTATTAGTATTGATTTGTTCTCCAGGAAATGTGATACATCTGTGTAAAATATTATTCAATTGATTTGTTATGTGAAAAGGTACATCTCTCCATAAAAAGCACTTCCTCAGGGAAATGAAGGCTTCCATGGTTGTGAGATATTTTCTTAGCACTGCCTTAAACACAACTTTCAAATATGCATTCTCTTGTTCCCTTCATGTTCAGCGTGTATTTCCTAAATATTTTGGCCATTAAAATATTTACTATTCTGTTCACAAAGAAGACATGAAAATAAACAAACAAAAATAAGGCATGATTCTAAGTTTCAAGACAATCACAACAGAGGAGATAACAAAATGCAATGTAAATAAGAAATGATAAGAAATTAGTGCAAAATATTGTGTTTGTTGGATTGATAATAGTATAATATTTAGTCTGGCTCAATAAAATAGATTTAAGTGATTACTGCAAATATATAGTGACACCTGGTGATATAGCCAAAGGAGTTTAGTTGTGGAGAAATAAGGGCATAATAATATATTAAAGCCAGGATAAAATGGTAAGTATGGTGAATCATCAATTTGGTTGGAGTTTTCCAGGAGATAAAACCAAGAAGGGAGAGACCTTCAATATGGTGGAGGAGTAAGGCATGGAGATCACCTTCCTCCCCACAAACACATCAGAAATACATCTACATGTGGAACAACTCCTATAGCACACCTACTGACTGCTGGCAGAAGACCACAAACTTCCCAAAAGGCAAGAAACTCCCCCACGTACCTGGGTAGGGCAAAAGAAAACAGAAAGAGACAAAAGAATAGGGATACGACCTGCACATCTGGGAGGGAGCTGTGAAGGAGGAAAAGTTTCCACACACTAGGAAGCCCCTTCACTGGCGGAGACATGGGATGGGGAGGGAGAGGATGCTTCAGAGCGATGGAGGAGAGCACAGCAACAGGGGTGCACAGGGCAAAGCAGAGACATTCGCCACAGAGGATCGGTGCTGACCAGCACTCACCATCCTGAGAGGCTTTTCTGCTCACCCAGCAGGGCCGGTGGGAGCTGGGAGCCGAGGCTCGGGCTTTGGAGTTCAGACCCCAGGGAGAAGACTGGGGTTGGCTGAGTGAGCACAGCCTGGAGGGGGCTAGTGCGCCACAGCTAGCCAGGAGGGAGTCCGGAAAGTCTGGACCTGCACCGCCTAAATGAGCTCCAGAGATGGGCGGGAGCCACAGCTATCAGCACGGACACCAGAGACGGGCATGAAATGCTAAGGCTGCTGCTGCAGCCACCAAGAAGCCTGTGTTCAAGCACAGGTCACTATCCACCCCTCCCCTCCCGGACCCTGTGCACTCTGCCACTGCCAGGGGCCCGTGATCCAGGGACAACTTCCCCGGGAGAACACACAGAGCGCCTCAGGCTGTTAAAACATCACGCTGGCCTCTGCCACCACAGGCTCACCCCACATTCCGTACCCCTCCCTACCCCCGGCCTGAGTGAGCCAGAGCCCCCCTAATCAGCTGCTCCTTTAACCCCATCCTGTCTGGGTGAAGAATAGACACCCTCAGGTGAACTACACACAGATGCGGGACCAAATCCAAAGCTGAACCCCAGGAGCTGTGCAAACAAAGAAGAAAAAGGGAAATTTCTCCCAGCAGCCTCAGGAGCAGCGGGTTAAATCTCAACAATCAAGTAGATGTACCTGCATCTCTGGAATACCTGAGTAGACAACGAATCATCCCAAAATTGAGGTGGTAGACTTTCGGAGCAACTGTAGACTTGGGGTTTGCTTTCTGCACCTAATTTGTTTTTGGTCTTATGTTTATCTTAGTTTAGTGTTTAGAGCTTATTATCATTGGTAGATTTGTTTATTGATTTGGTTTTTCTCTTACTTTTTTTATATATAGATTTTTTTTTCCTTTTTCTCTTTTTTGTGAGTGTGTATGTTTATGCTTCTTTGTGTGATTTTGTCTGTATAGCTTTGCTTTTACCACTTGTCCTAGGGTTCTGTCTTTCTGATTTTTGTTTTTTTTAATAGTACAGTGGATTTGTTTTTTGTTTTTGCTGCATAATGACCAAGGGATCAATCCAAGAAGAAGATATAACAATTGAAAATATTTATGCACCCAACATAGGAGCACGGCAATACATAAGGCAAATGCTAAGAGCCATAAAAGGGGAAATCAACAGTAACACAATCATAGTAGGGGACTTTAACACCCCACTTACACCAATGGACAGATCATCCCAAATGGAAATAAATAAGGAAACATGAGTTTTAAATGATACATTAAACAAGATGGACTTAATTAATATTTATAGGACATTCCATCCAAAAACAACAGAATACACTTTCTTCTCGAGTGCTCCTGGAACATTCTCCAGGATAGATCATATCCTGGGTCACAAATGAAGCCTTGGTAAATTTAAGAAAATTGGAATCGTATCAAGTATCTTTTCTGAACCACAATGCTATGAGACTAGATAACAATTACAGGAAAATATCTGTAAAAAAATACAAATACATAGAGGCTAAACAATACACTACTAAATAACCAAGAGATCACTGAAGAAATAAAAGAGGAAATCAAAAAATACCTAGAAAAAAATGACAATGAAAACATGATGATCCAAAATCTATGGAATGTAGCAAAAGCAATTCTAAGAGGGAAGTTTATAGCAATGCAATCCTACCTCAAGAAACAAGAAACATCTCAAACAATCTAACCGTATGCCTCTAGCAAGTAGAGAAAGAAGAACAAAAAGAACCCTAAGTTAGCAGAAAGAAAGAAATCATAAAGATCAGATCAGAAACAAATGAAAAAGAAATGAAGGAAATGATAGCAAAGATCAATAAAACTAAAAGTTGGTTCTTTGAGAAGATAAACAAAATTGATAGACCATTAGCCAGACTCATCAAGAAAAAAGGGGAGAATACTCAAATCAACAGAATTAGAAATGAAAAAGAAGTAACAACTGACACTGCAGAAATACAAAGGATTATGAGAGACTACTACAAGCAACTATATGCCAATAAAATGGACAACCTGGAAGAAAGGGACAAATTCTTAGAAAAGCATAACCTTCCAAGACTGAACCAGGAAGAAATAGAAAATATAAAGAGACGATTCTCAAGCACTGAAATTGATACTGTGATTAAAAATCTTCCAACAAACAAAAGCCCATGACCAGATGACTTCACAGGCGAATTCTATCAAACATTTAGATAAGAGCTAACACCTATCTTTCTCAAACACTTCCAAAATATAGCAGAGAGAGGAATACTTCCAAACTCATTCTATGAGACCACCATCACCCTGATACCAAAACCAGACAAAGATGTCACAACGAAAGAAAAATACAGGCCAATATCACTGATGAAAACAGATGTGAAAATCCTCAACAAAATACTAGCAAACAGAATCCAACAGCACATTAAGAGGATCATACACCATGAACAAGTGGGGTTTTTCCCAGGAATGCAAGGATTCTTCAATATACGCAAATAAATCAATGTGATCCACCATATTAAAAAACAGAATAATAAAAACCATATGATCATCTCAATAGATGCAGAAAAAGCTTTTGACAAAATTCAACACCAATTTATTATAAAAACCCTCCAGAAAGTAGGCATAGAGGGAACTTTCCTCAACATAATAAAGGCCATATATGACAAACTCCTAAGTTAGCAGAAGGAAAGAAATCATAAAGAATATTATTCAGCCGACATCGTTCTCAATGGGAAAAGCTGAAACCATTACCTCCAAGAAAAGTAACAAGACAAGGTTATCCACTCTCACCACTATTATCCAACGTAGTTTTGGAAGTTTTAGCCACAGCAATCAGAGAAGATAAAGAAATTTTAAAAATCCAACTCAGAAAAGAAGTAGTAAAGCTGTTACTGTTTGCAGATGACATGATACTATTTATAGAGGATCCTAAATGTGCTACCAGAAAACTACTAGAGCTAATCAATGATGGTAAAGTAGCAGGATACAAAATTAATGCACAGAAATCTCTTGCATTCCTATACACTAATGATGAAAAATCTGAAAGGGAAATTATGGAAACTCTCCCATTTACCACTGCAACAAAAAGAATTAAATACCTAGGAATAAACCTACCTAAGGAGACAAAAGACCTGCATGCAGAAAACTATAAGACACTGATGAAAGAAATTAAAGATGATATAGACAGATGGAGAGATATAACATGTTCTTGGATTGGAACAAGCAATATTGTGAAAATGACTATACTACCCAAAGCCATCTACCGATTCAATGCAATCCCTATCAAACTACCAATGGCATTTTTCACAGAACTAGAACAAAAAATTTCACAATTTGTATGGAAACACAAAAGACCCCGAATAGACAAAGCAATATTGAGAAAGAAAAATGGAGCTGAAATAATCAGGCTCCTGGCCTTCAGACTACACTACAAATCTACAGTTATTCAAGACAATATGGTACTGGCACAAAAACAGAAATATGGCTCAATGGAACAGAATAGAAAGCCCAGAGATAAATCCATGCACATATGGCCACCTTATCTTTGATAGATAAAGGAGGCAGGAATACACAATGGAGAAAAGACAGCCTCTTCAATAAGTGGTGCTGGGAAAACTGGACAGCTACATGTAAAAGAATGAAATTAGTATACTCCCTAACACCATACACAAAAATAAACTCAAAATGGATTACAGGCCTAAATGTTAGGCCAGACACTATAAAACTCTTAGAGGAAAATACAGGCAAAACACACTATGACATAAAACACAGGAAGATCCTTTTTGACCCACCTCTTAGAGATATGGAAATAAAAACAAAAATAAACAAATGGGACCTACGGGAACTTAAAAGCTTTTGCACAGCAAAGGAAAACATAAACAAGATGAAAAGACAAGCCTCAGAATGGGAGAAGATATTTGCAAAGGAAGCAATGGACAACGGATTAATCCCCAAATTTTACAAGCAACTCATGCTGAGCTCAGTGTCAAAAAAACAAACAACCCAATCCCAAAACTGGGCAGAAGACCTAAATAGACACTTCTCCAAAGAAGATATGTAGATTGTCAACAAATACATGAAAGGATGCTCAACATCACTAATCATTAGAGAAATGCAAATCAAAACTACAGTGTGGTATCACCTCACACCAGTCAGAATGGCCATCATCAAAATATCTACAAATAATAAATGCTGGAGAGGGTGTGGAGAAAAGGGGACCCTTTTGCACTGTTGGTGGGAATGTAAATTGGTACAGCCACTATGGAGAAGAGTATGGAGGTTCCTTTAAAAACTAAAAAGAGAACTACCGTATGACCCAGCATTCCCAGTACTGGTCATATACACTGAGAAAACCATAATTCAAAAAAGAGTCATGTACCACAATGTTCATTTCAGCTCTCTTTACAAATAGCTAGGACATGGAAGCAACCTAAGTGTCCATCGAGAGATGAATAGATAAAGAAGGTGTGGCACATATATACAATGGAATATTACTCAGCCATAAAAAGAAACGAAGTTGAGTTATTTGTGGTGAGGTGGATGGACCTAGAGTCTGTCATACAGAGTGAATTAAGTCAGAAAGAGAACAACAAATACCATATGCTAACATGTATATATGGAATCTAATGGAAAAAAAAAAGTCATGAAGAACTTAGGGGTAAGACGGGAATAAAGACACAGACCTACTAGAGAATGAACTTGAGGATACGAGGAGGGTGAAGGGTAAGCTGCGACAAAGTGAGAGAGTGGCATGGACATATATACACTACCAAACTTAAAATAGATAGCTAGTGGGAAGCTGCCACATAGCACAGGGAGATCAGCTTGGTGCTTTGTGACCACCTAGAGGGATGGGATAGGGAGGGTGGGAGGGAGAGAGATGCAAGAGGGAAGAGATATGGGAACATATGTATATGTATAACTGATTCACTTTGTTATAAAGCAGAAACTAACACACCATTGTAAAGCAATTATACTCCAATAAAGATGTTTAAAAAAAAAGAAAAATTTTCCTACATTTATGAATAGATTCCATAATCTTATGGCAAACCTACATAAATGCCACTTGCTACAAATATGCTTTGGTAAGAGTTTGGTATCAGAAGAAAGTTCAAGGTTATATTCTCTAGTGAAAACCTAGAGAATAAATATAATATGTTGTTTATCTAGGGCATATTCTTGATCGGCTGGTAAAGTTGATAGCCCCGTAAGTAAATTAAGTTGTCAAAGCAACACTGAGACTGGAAAAGAAAAGGCAGTTGAAGGTCATAAGTTATTCCCAATGTCTTCCTCCACAAAGTGTTCAAGGATAACATCAAAGATGAACAAATGAATAATAGTAGTCTTGAAATTTTCTCATAATGTTTGACTGAATTAACACTATCCTGGAACATTTCCAGAGCATTTATTACCAATATCTCAACATGCATAAAAATACATTGCATACATAAAATGCCTAATGTTTAACAATTCAACTTCTAAGATATTTCAACAGGTACCACCAGACAACAACAACAGAAACAAAACAGCAACATTTACCTGCTACGTTGGTTGTTTGATGTAAACAGCATTGAAGACTTATACCAAGAATTGTTAGTTGTATTTCAGTCTTTTCTTTTGGACAATATACATATATATTGTACAAACATACCGATAGTCTGTAAGGACATTTATTTATAAAACAAAGATGACAACATTTACTTCACTGGATTTGTGAGAACTGAATGAGATTCATTATATTAAATACGTGACATTTGATACATATTGAATTAAGTTATTTTCCTGACCCTCTACTAACTATTCCCTAGATCCTATTAAGTATGCCTCATCAAATGCAGGGTAAGAAACCAAATATCTTTTACAGTGCTATGTCTTGTTTGTTGTTCTGAGTTCTTGTCTAGTCTCTGCCTCATTGTCTTAATCTTCATTCTGGCTCCTTTACACTTGATGATATATTAGTTTTGTTTCTAGAATATGGATTTCCTTAATCCTCACTGTTCTGATTTCATCTTGAATCTAATTTCGCAATACAGCCCTCTTACATATGAGATGAGTACAACTTTAATAAGTTAACCATGAATAATATTTTAAAATATATCAATGTACTAAGCACATTGCATAATGACACATGAGAGAAGTTTGAGACAGGTACGTAGCACTGATTGTTTCAAGAATTAATGTGTTGTGATATGAAACTGTTTGTGGACATGTTTTAGGTAAAACTTTAGGCTAGGCACTTTAATGAACAAAGGTGTGTGGATAAATAAATGGAAATCAAACAATTAGATAGTAGTAAAGGCCTCCTATAATGACATAATAAAGAACATTGCATATACTATGATGCAATGGGATTTCAGAGGAGGAAACACTAACCAACCGTAGAGCAAAATAAAGGGATTTTCAGATGAATTTTGACTTGGAGCATGCAAGTAAGATGCTAATTATGAAAAAAAGGTAAAATTTTATATTCCACAGGGGAAGCAACCTGAACAGCAAATTGCAGTAAGAATAAATTTGGTAAATATGTGAAAAGTGGATAATAATTTTGTTTTAATCATTCTTTCTTCATTCTTTGATTCATTCAGTCAGTCAACAAATATTTGTTGAGTGACTACCACACCAGCCACTGTTCTAAGGGCTAGTTACTCAGCAGGAAAAAAAAACAAGCCCCTATTGTAGTGTAAATGAGGAGTGGAGAGAAAATGGCAGGTAGTGAGAAATATTGCTGGATATACAGGGCTGTAAAACCAAGCAAATAAACCTTTTTTTTTTTTTTTTTCTGTTTCTTTGCTTAAATTGTTTCCTTTGCTTAAACTGCTAGCCTCTTTACCATCACTGGCTACCTTGCTTGTTTATTGCTACTGATTATTAAAATCTTGCTTAGGGAGGCCGTATCTAAATACTCAAATACACCTAGGTTCTCCTGATCTTGCAACACTATATGACTGTTTTCCTTAAGATATCACATTTGTTATTTTACATATTTTATCTGAATATTTTTTATATGTTTTCCTTATTGAACTGTGAGTTTCCTGAGGGTAAGGACAATCTAATTTTGCTTCTTAATTCCTAATGTAAGAGATCATTCAGTTAACCTTTATAAATTTAAAAAAAAAACAACTCAGACCTTATAGAACAGGCAAAAAGAGAGCCATTACAGTCCCTTTAATTAAAAATATTCAAGTTTTCTAGGTCCAGGAAAATTATATTGTAGGCCAAAATTCATTATGGTTACATTAGCAAAATCACTCCTGGTATTTTCTGAGAATTTAAGATAAATGGAAATTAAGCAGAGGTAGTAAATACCTCAGTTTTCAAACTGAAAACCCGAGTAAAATTCAAAAATGCCTAAGCCATCCTAGATTCTTTACTAGGTTCCTAAGCATATGGTTTATGTGGTCTTAGGAATGTTGAGAATGCTAGAAGACAGCATGAATTCACTAGGAACAAGCAATGTCAAACAAGCCTCGTTTCCTTTTTTGACTGTGTTATTAGAGTCCTAGGTCAAATGATTGCTCAATACATAGGCAATAGTCATTGTCAAAAATCTCTCATGACATCCTTATGGATAAGGGACATAAATGTGTCTGAATTTTGGAAGAGATAATGGTTGAATAACCTGAAGAATTTGTATGGTGGATTCCAAACTGGGTGATGTTTTTTAATGAAGCTGATGTGTTTAATTTTGTATGATTCAACATTTTTACCTATAAGAAAAAGAAAAATACACCAATTCTAATTGTATTTGCAAATGAAAAACAATGATAGTGACAGTTTATATAATGGGTAGTAAAATCAAGATAGATAAAGTCTACACTCAGTAGCAGGAAATGCAAAGATCCATATTTGAATTTTATATACAAATTATATAAATATATATGTATCATATACAAATATAGGTTAAAAATTTGATTTGTGATCACATGAAAAAGACTTGAAATTTTAATTTGTCACAGGCTCATGGTGCACCTACAGGGAAATCAAGTGGCAATAAAAGCAGCAAAGAGGAGATAAGAGCGTAGAGTCCAGAATAAACTGAGTAAAGTCTCAGTTAGACTTTCACTTCTAGACATGACAGAGTAATAAGAAATAGACTTAACTTCCTGCTATAAACAACTGGAACATGTGAGAAAATATATGAGACAACTCTTTTAAGACTTTGGACAAGAGGCAGCAGAAATCTCATCTTTATGAGAAAGAAAACAAATTACGTGAGTCCTACAACCTCCCTGGCTTTCCTCCTAGACCCAATTCCTAAATTATAGGTGCAGAATAGAGGAATTTAAACAGTGCAGAAGGTGAAGATTAGAATTTGGTGAGTCTTATGTGGCTGTAAATTGCAAGGTATATTTTCAGAAAGAAGGGATACATGCAGAAAAAAGGGGCTTTTGAAGTCTACTTTTGGACGCCTTGAGTCTTTGCTATTAATATCCTCATTTGGAGACTGAAATGTCATAAGGTAAGGCAAAATATGACAGGAGGTTTGTACCAGAAAAATCTTCAGTGCTCACAAAAGGTGTGAAGATATTTGAGTTGTCATGAGATATTGGAGAATGCTCAGAGACTACTCAGTACTCAGCAAAGTCCCTAAGTCATGCCTTAATAGTTGAGATGTGTTATCTTTCAAATGAAAGTTACATTAAACCTTCTCTAAGAAAGCTTAAAAACAGGTCCTCAAAGGATCAACTAGAAAATAACTTAGATATCTGCCAAAACAAAGCTCATTTCTCTAAAATGAAGGAATAAAATCCAAACAATTGACATTATAAAACAATGCCTAACACACTACCAAAAATTACTAGAATTTCCAAAAGGCAGGAGAATGTGATTCATATGAAAACAGAAATAAAGGCAATCATAGAAAAATCAGAAAAAGTGGTAGTCATTTTAAATATAAACAAATATTTAAAGGACAACATGAACAAAATGAGAGAAAGATGTAAAAAAGAACTAAATAGAAATTTTACGTAGGAAAAATAATAATTCTAAAATAAAATTGTGTAGGATTAATATCATATTAGATATTGTAGAAGAAGAATATAAGTGGACTTGAAGACATGGGACTGGAAACTATTTAAAATGAAGTTCAGAGAGATAAAAGACTGAAAAAAATACCCTTATGACAGGTGGGATAATATTAAGCTACCTAACAAATATATAAGTGCAGCACATAAAGTTTAAAAAGAATGGGAGGGCTTCCCTGGTGGCGCAGTGGTTGAGAATCCGCCTGCCGATGTAGGGGACACGGGTTCGTGCCCCAGTCTGGGAAGATCCCACATGCCGCGGAGCGGCTGGGCCCGTGAGCCATGGCCACTGAGCCGGTGCGTCCGGAGCCTGTGCTCTGCAATGGAAGAGGCCACAATAGTGAGAGGCCCGCGTACCACAAAAAAAAAAAAAAAAAAAAGAATGGGAAAAAAATTGTGGAAATAAGTAAGGGCTAATTTTTTTTTTCTGAATTAGAAAAAAATAATAAATTCACAATTCAAGGATCTCAATGAATTTCTAAGAATAAACACAAGCCCACAAATAAAACAAGATTCATAATAATCAAAGTGCTGAAAACCAGAATAAAGAAACACAGTAGCAGAGGAGAAAATACACTTTATGCACAATAAAATAACAATAAGAAACACAGCTGACTTTTGTGGGAAATTATGCAAGTCAGAAAAAGATAATAGAACAGCACCATTAAAGTGCTCAAAGAAAAATTTTAAAAATCAGCCCAGAATTCTGTATCCAGGGAAAATATTTAAAAATAAAAGTACTTGAAAAGAAGAAAACAAAAAAATTAAAAATTAAAAGTACATAAAACTTTTCTTAGATGCTGAATGAATTTATTTCTAGAAGACTTACAGTACATGAAATATTAAAGAAATTTTAGACATAAAACACAGAAGGCAAGTGATTAGTGATATCAGATGGTAACTTGGGTGTATACAAAGGAATGAAGAACACCAGAAATGGTAAATATATGGGTAAATAAATGATTTATTTTTATATTTTTATTTTGTTAAATAGTTAATGTTTTCTTTAAAGCAGAAATTATAAACTATTATAAGTTTTATAATGAGCATGGAAGTAAAATATATAATAGTAACACAAGGAATGTGAGCAGGGAAGTGGGAACATAATGTTTAAAAGTCTTTCATTGTAAGTGAAGTGATATATTATTCCTGGAAGGTAGATGTGATAAACTAAAGATGTGTATTGAAAGACTAAAGACTAAACTAAAGATGTGTATTAGGAGATATAGTGTAATACTTTAAAAATATATAATCCAAGCAACTAAGGAATATTTGCAAATCATATATCTGATAAGGGGCTAATATTCAAAATATATAAAGAACTCATACAACTCAATAGCAAAAACAAACTAACAATCCAGTTTTAAAAATGGGCAGAAGATCTGAAGAAACATTTTCCAAAGAAGACATACACATGGTCAACAGGTACATGAAAAGATGTGCAACATCATTAATTGTCAGAGAAATGCATATCAAAACCACTATGAGATATATCACCTCACACCTGTAAGAACTGTTGTCATGAAAAAGACCACAAATAACAAATGTTGGTGAGGGTCGGAGAAAAGGGAACCGTTGTACAGTGTTGGTGGAAATGTAAATTGGCACAGCCACTATGGAAAACAATATGGAGATTCCTCACAAAAGTACAAATAGAACTACCATGTCATCCAGCTATCCTACTTCTGGGTATTAATCCAAAGAATACAAATACATTAATTTGAAAAGATACATGCACCCAATGTTCATAGCTTTATTTACAATAGCCAGGATATGGAAGCAACCTAAATGTCCATCAACAGATGAATAAATAGAGAAGATGTACATATGCATATATATATATATATGATATGGGACTGTATCCAAAAATATACAAAACCTCTGCAGTTTAATAGTAAGAAGATAAACTACCCAATGAAAATTTTGGCAAAAAGTTTAAACTTACACTTCACTAAGGAAGAAGTACAATGCAACGGCTAATTAGCACATGAAAAGATGTTCAACATCATTGGTCATTAGGGAAATGAGAATTAAAACCATTTGCAGTGTCATAAAATTAAAAATACAGTTATCATATGACCAAAAAAATTCTACTTCTGAGTACTTACTAAGAAAAATTTTATATATATATCCCCACAAAGGCTTGATATCAATGTTCATAGCAACTTTATTCATAGTAGCCAAAACCTGGAAATAACCCAAAGGTTCATCAATAGATAAATGACTAAGCAAATTGTGTATATATATATATATATATATATATATATATAGTTACAACAGAGAAGTTTTTAGCAATAAAAATAAATCATACTAATATCATCAACAGCTGATATAAACATACACTCTGACATACACAACAGCATGGGTGAGTATTAAAAATATGCTGAAGCATAAACAAGACAGAAAATGTCATAATGTGGGATTCTATTTATATTAAACCATAAAATATAAAACTATAGTAATGGAAAGGTCAGTGGTTGTTTGGGGCTGGGCATAGGGAGACAATTGATTGAAAAGGTATACAAGACAATTTCATGAAATGATGGAAATGTTTTGTATCTTGATTTATGATAGCAGTTATATAGGCATATACATTTGTCAAGACACATCAAAATTTACTTTTTGATGTTGTCTTTATTTAGATAAAGTTTTTTTTAATGCAAAAAGAAAGATATTTTTATGAAGACCTCAACTAGAACTCTGTAGTCATACAGATCTGGGTTTGAATCTCAGCTCTGCCATTAATAGCAGGGTTATTATTCTCCCTGAACTTCAGTTTTTTCATATGCAAGGCAGAGATGATCATGGACCCTAACTTTTAGGATATGGAAGGAATAAATGAAGAACTACATGTAAAGTACATAGCATAATGACTGACAAGTGTATGGTATACATGTTCAATGTATGATAACTCATACTTTGAAGGACTTAGACTTATCCCTAAACTACCTTCCAACATATTTACAAGTAAGAAGGAACTAAGTTCAGCACCTCAGATTTTATTTGTTGGATAAACTTGACTGTACTCTGGAGTTTTATTTGTGTTCATTTGAAACATTTAATATTATTCAAGGGAAATATCTGAGACATCCTAAGGAGCCCCTCTCATCAGATCCATAGAGCTGCAAATTACTTTTGTGCATAAACAGGAACATGGCTGTGATAAGATAGGAAAAACTTTCCCAGTTGTAGTATAGTGAACTCCAAAGAAGCTCTGCCAGGAAGCTATAGTTAGTTTTAGGATACAAGAAAATTATAGTATGTGTATAAAAAGCGCCTACCCAGAAAAATCAAGTACCCATATGTATTTGATTGGGCTACTATGAATTCAAAATTTTAAAATGGGCTGATAAATTCTTACTGATTCAGAATAAATGGAAAGTGATGCAGCCTCTGATGTTCCTAATATGCATGCAGAGAGATTTGTGCAATGGAATGTTGAAGTGACTATAACTCATTTTGCTGTTTTCTACATGTTTAATTTTGTCCTCAGATATTTAGAAGTATTAATTTTATCTTTTCAGAGAGAAAAAACTAGATAGTTCTCTGATGATTCTGCTTAAGAGATTAAGTTTAAGTTTGGATGGCTTTTTATTTATGTACATTTGCTACCAACATTTATTGAATTTTGAATTTTGTGATTAAGAAGCAGCTGCCTTCTCCATACTTCAGTGCTATTTTGGTGTTTTTTGATTATTGAGTCTAATTTTATTCTTACTTAAAGTATTGATCATATAAATATTAAACAATATATTTCTAAGTAGAAATGTAAATAAATTAGATCATATTTTGATATGATCAAATTTTATAGCTATTTATATTTTCAAAGGAAAATCAGAAGGATTTTTTTGATGGAAGAAAAATAGTTGTTATAATTCTGAGGTATTTTTGACTTCTTATATTAAGTCAACCAGCTTATACATGGTGGAACAGATATTTTTGGAGCCATCTTATGTGGAATTGTTGTATTCTGTTTGTTCAATGGGATTAAAAGATTTAGGGTTCTCTATATGTTACAGCCAATGTATGTACTAACATTTCCTTAAAGATACAGGTTTGTGGAGAGATGAGTATATATTGTAAGATTTATTATTTTTTAACTCAGTAAAACATGAACATTGAATCAATGAATAATAATTGGCTGCTGAGGAAAAACTAGTAACAAAGTTGTGTCATGACATAATGAAAGGTATATAGGGAATTAACTTTCTAAGTATTTCATTTGTTTGCTTGCTGTATATTTACTTTTTCATGTATTATTTGTTTCTCAATAAACACTTTCAAATTGTACTGCTAGTAACACATTCCTACCTAAACATAAAATAAGAATAAAATATTTTTATTTCTTTTGAAATTGTAAAACAAAATTGATTAACAATATTTAAGGTATTATTTACAAAATAGATTGTCTCTTTAAATATCATAGTTATGTGCAAAAAAATTGGTAAGATATAAAAAGTTGTTGGAAAATAAAAGAACTGTCATAATAAAAATGATAGTAGAAGATCAAGGAAACTGGGAAAAGTAAAGAAATGCTAGAATGAATCTATCTAATACCTAAGAATAATTAGACTCTATTTTATGACCTTCCTTAGATTTAATATCGAATGTTTAGCTCATTTGTTTTGTTTCTTGGGACTCTGACATCACTTATACAATTTGTTATTCAACTGATATGTCTGATCCTTTCTGCAAACTATAAATATCTATGTCTCTTGCATTTAATGCATAATTTTGTGTGCCCCCCAACCACCCCCCCAAAAAACCCTGACCTCTAGTGTTTTTTCCCTCTGACCAAGAATTTCTATGGTGCTGTTTTTCTTTAGATTCAAGTATAACAAAGTGTTTGTAGTGAAACTAAATATTCCATTACAGAAGAGTTTGAACATTTAAAAGATTGACATAGCTGGTTTTGAAGACACTAATCATTTATTTATTCATCACATACTTAAGGAGCCACAAATATGTGACAGGTACTGTGCTAGGCACTAAGAATATCATGTTGAGAAAGCAAAGAATCATTTATGTGATACAGTTTATTTGGAAGGCTAACTGAAAAATTTCTTTAAATGTGTTAGAGGGAAATTATTCTCTGAAAACTTTCTACATAATAGCTATTTATGAATCATAAATACACAAAGCTTTTATTTGATCTGGATCAAGTAGTTGATCAAAATATTAAAATGTTATGACCATAAATAAAGAAAAATAATTTTACAAAAATCTAAATAACATTATTCTAATTCCAGAGTAATAAATGATATTAAACATAGTGTAAAAATGTGCAGTTATAAACAAAGTATAAAAAACTTTAGTTTTTATTCCATAATGGTTACAGTTGTTATACTGCTTTTCTAATTTCTAATAACAAGGAAAACATAATAACAACTTAAAATATATGAAGCATTGTGCTTTAGATTATTTATTTTCAGGAAAGTTTGCATTTTACACAGAACTCTGTATATTATTTTCCTCTCTCTTACACTGATATTTTTCCTGAGAAATCTTGGATGCTTTCATCACAACTCTCTGTCTTGCAACCCTTTTCAGACATATAAAATAAGAGAACACACTTGGGGAAAAAAGGAATTTCTCAAAACTCCCTAATGTTTCACATATTGGGTTACAGAGTATGTATATGTGCTCTTTCACTTCCTCATCTGGGAAACAAGGTATGAAGTAAGTAGGATGACTTTACTGTGAATTTATGTTACAAGAATCTAATCATCATGGTAGATTGTTAATGACTAATAGCTTTTTAACCTGCCTTATATCTATACAGCCACAGGATCAGGTTAAGTTCACTGAAAATTTCATGGTTTTAGCATTTAATATTAAAGTTGGCACTGAAATATGAATATTTTAATGCCACTTTTGGATTGAAGAAAACACACATCATAAGAAACGTCCTGTGTTTAATTTCTACTTCATTCCATGACCAGATCATACTCATTTTTAATGTTTCTCAAGTATTTTCTGTTCAGAGGAGAAACATTGGAGTTAAAAATTAATGTAAAGATCTTTTCTAGTGAAGCAGTGTGCTTGAAGGAAATCACTAGAGATTAGCTGGATGATTCTGACTCATGACAAGGGGTGATCTTGACAGGAATATGATGACCTACCCTCCCAAAACATCTTTAATAAGAAAAATGCGTGCTTGATATCCAGGGAGAGAATAGAGCATTAGAACAGGAGATTCAGCAAATCTGCTTACTCTTTTCCTCCTTAGGACCAACGAAGACATCTTAACTACCATAATTTCTGGAGCACCGCAAGCCATAGATACACATGTATTGAAACTGGCAGGAGCTCTAAATATAGTTTGCACTCCACAGTGATTCTAACAATGGATTTCAGTATAAATTTTCATTCCTTGAAATCTACAAAATTATTTTCCTGGCATTTGTATGTTTGTTACTTGGACTTAGTGAGTCTGACCTATGCAGAGAAGGATTTCAAGTGATTGAATATCTGTTCAGGGAGAGCAGCCTGGCTTAGTAAACTAAGAATCAGAAGTAGTGACTACCAGTTGCATAGTGATTTGATTCATACTAGTTAACTACAAGAAAGAATGTATATTTTCCTTATGAATTCTTAGAAGATGTGTTAATCTAGTCCAGAGTTTCCCGTGAAGTTAATTGCCCCGTGAAATATAAGAAATTCTGTAATTTTATCATAGTTATAAGGCTGGGCAATTTCAAATAATTATTTGAGTATTCAATTAATACAAACCTTCATATCTCTGTGAGTCAGCGTTTTCTTTTTATTTAAAAAGAAAGATTCCTGAAGACATGTCATTTGTTTAATATAGTATTATCCTTTGCTGGTTAAACGCTGTCACTATTTGTTTATTTATTTAAATGTCAGTGTTCAGACAGATTCCTTTCTGTGTACTCTTTAATTTTGCTTGAATACTGAATACCATTACAGGGTATCTGTCTAAATAAATAGTGGTACAGTGAGTTGAACATGGTCCAGTTTGCATATTGACTACAAAGATGTGGTTGCTTTGAATCACATGATTTTTACAAGTTGCAAATGTTTTCTGACTTCTTTCTGACTCACTGAAGCTTTTGTGAATCCAGCCAAATGTTTCTTATCCAAAAGGGCAGTCAGTGCTTATTGAAAGATGACAAAAGGTGAATGGGTAAAGTAGTTGCCTTGGGAGAACTCTGAAGTAATTTCTTAATGTTTCAGCAGAAGTCCCTTTGGGTTATCACCCACTTTTCTACCAACATTCATTCTTCAACACACACACACACACACACACACACTCACACTCACACTTTTACACAGTAATCAGATAACGATGTATCATTTTTTTCACATCAAATCATATTTGTAAGAGTACTATTTTTAAAAGATATTGAAGTCAGCAAGATTTCAGTCTCTATCCACTAAAGTAAATTATAAACTTTGGCAAATCTACTTCTTAAACAGTTGCATAGAGGATTTCCTAAAACAAAATTACTTAACAGGATTTATTTTTAGCAATTATACAAAGAATAAAAAGCTTTTGGTTTCTCATTACATTTTTAGAGAATATATGGTAAATCTTGCGAGACTGCATGTAATTTAATGCAGTAATTGTTCTAATTACTGTTTGTCTCTACCGGAGCAATAAAACAGCAGTCACAAGTACAGTAAATGGAGTTGTTAATTATGCAACTAATCTCATGAGTACATTTTCATAAAATAGAAAAATATATGATATTAAGCAATTAAGTTAAAAATGAAAAGTCTTGAAGGAATTTATAAGTTTTGTATATTAATCCACTCCCCCAGAAAGATGTAAATATATATAGTTATGTTGTATTATTTGAATAGCCCTCCATGCTACACAATGGAAACTTAGTAGTATAGAGAGCTTAGTTTGAAAAAAAAATAAATTTTATATATATATATATATATATATATATATATATATCTTAGTCTAGAAACTTAAAAATATCTAAACAAGAATAAAGTTTGTCATTTTTCCTGTGTGACAGTGAGGCTTTTGACCCATGACCATGAGGACGTGACCTGAATTGTTTTTCTAGTACAAGTGATGAATCCCTTTGCAAAAGAAACATTTTTCTGGCCAGAATAAAGCATCCTTGGATCAGGAATAACTGCCATGTTTTTAACAACTGAGTTAACTGAATAACAGAAACAAGGTGTAAAGTTTTGGTAGTTAACAAATTTCTTACTTAAAAATTAAAACTTTACCAGCATTGGTGAATGGGGATTGGACACTTGTTGCAATCAAGATTTAAATTTAGGTGTCTTAGCCAACAAGAATATTATTAGTACTTATTCCTGAAATTTCCAGCCTTTTTCTGTAACAAGCTATGGTGTTTTCAGTAATGCCACTATCAGGAAGTTTTCAAAACCAACAATATTTAACTATGAGGATTTAAAGTTTCACATGCTTTATGAGTATTAGGTAGAGAAATTAAAACAATCAAATGCATGGAAGCAGGGAGTCATTGTCAAAATCACTTGTCTCCAGGAAATATACCATAGTATTAGTTATGTTTCTACAACCCAGGAGGTTAAAATCTATGTGGGGAAGAAAAAGAAACACACATGAAAACACATAATAAAAGATGGCACATCTCTTGGTATATGTTTTTGGATATGTTAGAAGTAGAAATGGAAGAGAACTAACAAAGATTTTTTAAAATAAAGGACTCAGGCATTCCTTTACATCATTCGTCACTGACTCTATTAATATGTCATTTATAAAAAATTCATTAAACATTTATTGGGTTCTGGATTTGTGCCAGGCAGAGTGTGATTACTTAGGATACTTAGGTCAACAAGACACAATCTCTGACCACAAAAAGCACATAGTCAAAAAGAGAGATAGACAAGCAAACTCCTAAAGTTGCAGTGGAGATTGAACAATCCAAACAGAGAAGCATATATAAAGGAGAGAAATAGCAGAGAAGAAGGGGCTATTAACTCCACTGGGTAGATCAGGAAAGAATATGTTTGGCTCTAAATTGCTAGAATAAATGTGTACATAGAGGAAGTTGTAGGTTAAAAACTTAACAGGACTTACTGATTAATAGGAAAAAAATCTTAAAATTGCATTGATTGAGTCAAAGAGGAGTTTCACAGAAAGAGAAGTATCTGATGGCTTTAAAAAATTTATAAAGATACCAATGAAAATTACTATGATGAATCAAAGAAGGGTGATGGATAAATAACCTTGATTGTTACTGTATCAGTTACCTATTATTGTATAACAAACTACCCCAAACATCAGTGACTTAAAATAATTATAGACTTATCATTGCTCATAATGTTTTGGATTGGCAGTCTGGGGATTTCTTCTGCTAATGTCACTTAGGATCACTCATGCAGTTGTAGTTATCTGAAAGCGTGATTGAGTTGGAGGGTTTAACCTGGCATCAATGCTAGCCTTTGGTGTCGCATGTCAACTGGGTTGCCCCATTTCTCATCCATATGCTTTGTATCCTCCAGCAGTCTGACTTTTTACCAGCACTGTAGTCTCAGGCTTCCAAAAGTGCAAGAATGGAATCTGTAACAACTCTCAAATCCTAGGATCTGAAATTTGGAAAGTGTTAATTCTGCCACATCCTATGAGACAAAGCAAATCACAAAGCCAGCTTCAATTCAAGAGGGAAGAAAAGTAGACAAATAAAAAATGTGACTTTGCAATGATTGCAGTCAACTTTATGTAGAGAGTTTCTCCAATAAGTCAGAATTTTAAAAGTTAAAAAGGATGAACCAGTGGGTCTAGGATAATTAAAAGCAAGAGGAAGAATAAGCTAATCTTAGGAATAGATTTAAAGATACTGACACTAGCAACAAAGGAGCCACAATAGAGCCAGAAGGTATCTGATGGAATGAATGAGATGTGCGGGCCTCTCACTGCGGTGGCTTCTCTTGTTGCAGAGCATGGGCTCTAGGCGCGTGGACTTCAGTAGTTTTGGCACGCAGGCTCAGTAGTTGTGGCATGCAGGCTCTAGAGCACAGGCTCAGTAGTTGTGGCACACGGGCTTAGCTGCTCTGTAGCATGTGGGATCTTCCCAGACCAGGGATTGAACCCGTGTCCCCTGCACTGGCAGGCGGATTCCTAACCACTGTGCCACCAGCGAAGTCCTTTAATTTCTTTCTTAAAAATATACTTCATACAATCCTCCATCAAGTTCAGATTAAGACTTCTTGCTCTCTAGGTCTGGTACAAAACTATGGTCATGGAATTTCCCTTTAACTTATCCTGGGACTTCCCTTGTCACTCTTCATGTTGGACCCCCTGATTCCTTGATCTCACTTCTTCCTTTCTTGATTTTCTCTTTTTAGTGGGGTATTTCCTCCAGTAGCTTCCTGAGAAGGGGGCATGGGAAGTACACTTTAAAAAAAATTTTTCTTGCATTGTCTAAAAATATCTTCATTTACTCATACTTAATAACTGAGTCTGGCTCAGTATAGAATTCCAGACAGGAAAGTATGTTCCATCAGAATTTTGAAGGCCTTTCCTCATCATCTTCTCTTAAGAAGCCTGGCACCATTCTGATCCGCAGTCTTTCACAGTCACTGATATATCCCTCTAAGGAAGCTTCCAGAAGCTTCTCTTTATGTGTTCTGAAATTTTACAATAATGTATCTTGGAGTAGGTTTGTTTGTTTTTTTTTAACTGTATGAACTGATAATTGCTAAGTCTTTTACATTTAGAAATGTATGTCCTTCAGTTCTGGGAAGTTTTCTTTTTTAAAAAAAAATAAATTTATTTATTTTATTTCTTATTCTTGGCTGCATTGGGTCTTCATTGCTGAAGTCTTCCAGCTGCGGCAAGTGGGGCCTACTCCCCGTTGCGGTGCATGGGCCTCTTACTGCGGTGGTCTCTCTTGTTGCAGAGCATGGACTCCAGGCGTGCAGGACTCAGCAGTTGCAGCACACAGGCTCAGCAGTTGTGGCTTGTGGGCTCTACAGTGCAGGCTCAGCAGCTGTGGTGCACAGACCCAGTTGCTCTGCGGCATCTGGGATCCTCCTGGACCAGGGATTGAACCCGTGTCCCCTGAATTGGAAGGTGGATTCTTAACCACTGTGCCACCATGGAAGCCCCTGGGAAGTTTTCTTACAGTAATCTTCCTTTGATTTTTTTCTGTTCTCTTTCCTATATGTCTATTATTTAGATACTGGCCTTGCTAGACTGATTGTCTAATTCTCTTTGGTCTGTTTTCTTTTTCCTCTTGCATTTACATCTCTTGTCTTTAGCTCTATTTTCTGGGAGATTTCCTCAACTTCATCTTCTAACTCTTCTATTAAAATTTTAATTCCTATGAGGTCTTTTCTGTTTGCTGCATATTTATTTTCCTCTACATCTTGTTCTTATTTTACATGAATATAGTATCTTCTTTTCTCTCTCTTTTTTTTTGAATTTTATTTTTTTTTACTACAACATCTTCTTTTTTCTTGAGGATATAAATTAGTTAGGTTTTTGGGGTTGTTTTTTTTTCAGCTGCCTGCACTGTCTCTGTAATCTGAGTTCTTTCTTGCTATTTTCTCTGGTCTCTGCCTTTCATGCTTGACACTTTCCTCGAGTAAGAGGGAACCTTTGACTGTACATTTATATCTTTAGTTACGCACTGTCCGCCATCTTGCCCCATTGCATTTTATACAATTGATATATACACAAATTGCAATTGCATACAAGCGGTGAACAATCCAAAAATAAAATCAAGAATGCAATTCCATTCACAATGTCATCAAAAAGAATAAAATAATTAGGAATAAATTTTTTAAAAACAATCCTGAAACTAGTACACTGCAATTCAAAAACATTATTGAAAGAAATTAAAGAAGATCTAAATAAGTGGAAACATATTCCCTGTTCATGACATGGAAGATTTAATATTGTTAAGATGGTAATTCTTCCTATTAACCAATAGATTTACTTTAATCTTTACCAAAGTTACAACATGGTTTTTTTTCTTTGCAAAAATTAATAAGCTGATTCTAAAATTTAGAAAATCCAAAAGACCTAAAATCACCAAGAAAATTTTCAAAAAAAAAAAACAAGTTTGGAGGACCTTTATTTCCAGATATCAAAGCTTACATAAAGTTATGTATACAGGATATATACATATAGTATTTTAATATATATATTTAACATTTTATATACTATTATATATATACTATTTACTATACTATAGTATAAATTATACTACATTTACGGACATATGTACACACATGTAATCTCCTTTTGCATAAGGATGCACAGCACATAGAGATCAATAGAATAGAGTTGAGAGTCCAGATATAAACTCTAACATTTATGGTCAATTGCTTTTCAACAAAGGTGTGAAAGTAATTCAATGAAAAAAAGACAATCTTTTCAACAATTGCAGATTCACAGGCAATAGATTAACTTTGACCCTTGCCTCATACCAAAAACAGAAGTTAACTAAAAATGTATCATAGGTTAACATGTAAGAGCTAAAACTATAAATTTTTTGGAAGAAAACATCAGAGAAAATCTTTCACACCTTGGACTAGGCAAAAATTTCTTAAGATACGATACCAAAAGCATGGTAAAATAAATAAATAAATAATTGGTGTTCAAAATATGTGTACATCAAAAGACAGCATTATGAAAATATAATAACCACCAATAAGCTAGAAGAAAATATTTAAAAAACAAAGGTCTGATACCTACTTGTATCTAGAATAAAAAAGAATAAGCCACTTAATAATAAAAATATTTTAAAAATGAAAAAATAGACAACTGATTTAAACAGTCACCAAGGAAGATAAATAAATATCCAATAAGTATATGAAAATATATTCAACATTATTAATCATTAGAGAAATTAAATTTAAAATCACAATGAGATACCATTTTGTACCCACTATTATGGCAAAAATAAAAAGACAGAGAATAACAAAAGTTGTTGAGGATCAGGGAAACAGGAACCCTCATATTTTGCTATGGGAAGGTAAAATTGCAGAGCTGCCTTGGAAAGCAGTTTGGCAGTTTCTTTAAAGTTAACCATAGGGGCTTCCCTGGTGGTGCAGTGGTTAAGAATCTGCCTGCAATGCAGGGGACACGGGTTCAAGCCCTGGGCCAGGAAGATCCCACATGCTGTGGAGTAACTAAGCCCGTGTGCCACAACTACTGAGCCTGCGCTCTAGAACCCGTGAGCCACAACTGCTGCAATCCGCACACCTAGAGCCCATGCTCTGCAACAAAGAGAAGCCACAACAATGAGAAACCCTCGCACCGCAACAAAGAGTAGCCCCCAGTCACTGCAACTAGAGAAAGTCCATGCACAGCAATGGAGACCCAACGTGGCCAAAAAAGAAAAAAAAAAAAGTTAATCATAAATTTATCATACAACCCATGCATTCCACCCCTAGGTGTCTACCCAAGAGAAATGGACACATAGGTCCACACAAAAGACTTGCATATGGAAGCATTCATAGAAGCATTATTCATAAAAGACAAAATCAAAGCAACCTAAATCTTCATCACTGATGGAGAAATAGACAAAATGTTGCATATAATTATTAATTAATTATCATGTTGTAGTATAATATCCCATATAATGAGCTACTAGTCAGCAATAAGAAGGAATCAACTTCTGATAAATACTACAACATGGACAAAACTCAAAAACACTCTAGGTGAAATGTCAGTCATAAGAGATCAAATATGATATGATTCTATTTATACGAATGAAAACCCAAATAGTGTGATGTTTGCATAACTCAACATATTTACTAAATCTAATTTATTGTACTCTTGAAAATATAGATAAAACATACCTTGAAATTTAAAAAAAGAAAAAGAAAGTATTTCATTAAATACCCAACTCTGAGTTGGACCACACAGGAAAATAAGACTGACAACTAGTGGAAAGTTCAGTAGACTGGGTGTCAGACATGAGATTCCTGGTTCCAGGTTCTCCTTGCCAGTAAAAATGTTGTGTTTGCAAGTGCCTTAACATTTCTGAACCTCAATGGCTTCATCTATTGTAAGAGTAAGTTGGAATAGGGGATTCCTAAAATCTCTAATTAGCTGTACGTTTCCATAAACCTACTCATTTCTTAAAAATTATAAGATGCATCCACAAAATCACAGGATAGGATGTTAAACTATGAAGTAATGTTTACCACATCATCGTTTTTCTCTCTTTAGCAATTCTGGGATTTTAAAATGTACTTGGATATATAATTTCTAATGTATTGGGTCAATCACATTTTATTGAGTAACCACCGTATATATGTTATGGATGCTATGAAAACAAAAAAATTAAATATGTAATTCCAACTTGAAAGATTTTTTCATTCTCAAAATAGACAGAAATCATAAATGGATGATATAACATGCAGAAGGATGTAAAAAGCAATGACTCATGTAAGAGGTACAAATAAAACACTAGGTTTCAAGGCCAGAAGAGATTGCTTATGACTGAAAGGTAAGAAAAGCCTTTATGGAGGAAGTATAATTTGAGTTGAGCCTTGAAAAATTAGGTAGGACTTAAATATGTGACAATGTGAAAAAGTACATGAGTAAAGAAAACAATTCAGAGAAAAATTACAGTTTGTATAGGAATGAAAAATTGAAGCAAAAAGATACAAAGTTGCATAGTAAGTTTGAGCCATATTGTGGAAGATTTAGAATGTCAAGTGGCCTTTCATTAATTGTTAATGGGTAATTCTTATCAACTTTTAAAAAAATTGACTTTTTTTTTTTTTAGAACAGCTTAAGATTCACAGCAAAATTGAGGAGAAGGTACTGAGTTTCCCATATAACCCTTTCCCGTACACATTCATAGCCTCCGCCATTATCAACATCACTCACCAGAATGGTACTTTTTTTTTTTTTTTTTTTTTTTACCAAGGATGAACTTACACTGATATATCATAATCATCCAAAGTCCACAGTTTTCATTAAAGTTCACTCTTGGTATTGTGCATTCTATAGATTTGGACAAATGTAACCATTGTTATGGTATCATACAGAATACAGAAAATATCATTATGGTATCATAGAGAAGAGTTTCACTGTCCCCTCAATCCTCTGTTCTCTACCCATTAATTTCTGCTCCCACTCAACCCCTGGCAACCACTAATCTTTTTACCACCTTCATAGTTTCACCTTTTTCAAAATGTCATATAGTTGAAACGATACACTCTGTAAACTTTTCAGATTGGTTTCTTTTACTTCTTCACTGCATGTAAGGTTTCTCCATGTCTTTTTATGGCTTGGTAGCTCATTTCATTTTAGTTCTGAATAATATTGCATTATCTGGATGTACCATAGTTTATATACCCATTCACCCACTGAAGAACATTTTAGTTGCTCCCAAGTTTTGACCATTATGAGTAAAACTGTTTTAAACATCCGTGTACAGATTTATGGGTGGATGTAAGTTTTCAGCTCCTTTGGATAAATACTAAGGAATGTGACTGCTAGATCATATGGTAAGAATATGTTTAATTTTGTAAGAAACCACCAAACTTTCTTCCAAAGCAGCTGTATCATTTTGCATTCCCACCAGCAAATGACAGTTCCTATTGCTCCACATTCTTACCAGCATTTGGTGTTGTCATTGTTCCAGATTTTGGCCCTTCTAATAGGTGTATAATGGTATCTCATTGTTATTTAATTTGCATTTCCTGATGACTTATGTGGCACACCTTTTCATTTGCTTATTTGTCATCTTTATCTTCTTTGGTGAGATGTCTTTCAAGGTCTTTGGACCATGTTTTAATTGGGTTGTTTAGTTACTATTGAACTTTAAGAGTTCCTTATGTTTTGGGATAACGGTTCTTTATCAGATATGTCTCTTACGAATATTTCCTCCCAGCTTGTTGCCTGTCTTCTAATTCTCTTGACACCGACTTTTGGAGAGCAGAAGTTTCAAATTTTAACAAAGTCTTACTTAGCCCTTATTTCTTTCATGGACTATGCCTTTGGTGTTTATGTAAAAAGGCATCATCATACCCAAGGTCATCCAGATTTTCTCCTATAGTATCTTCTGATCTTATATTTTTGTGTTTTATGTATAGGTCTGTGATCCATTTTAATTTAATTTTTGTGAAGGTCTATAGCTAGATTCATTTTTGCATGTGGATATCCAGTTGTTCCAGCACCATTTGTTGAAGAGACTATCTTTGTTTCATTGTATTGTCTTTGTTCCTTTGTCAAAGATCAGCTGACTCTTTACACAGGGGTCTATTTTTGTCTCTGTTCTGTTCCATTGATCTATTTGTCTATTCTTTCACCAATACCACAGTGTCTTAATTACTATAGCTTGCAGTGGGTAGTGTCAGCCCTCAACTTTTTTCTTCAGCTTCAATATTGTTTTGACTATTCTGAGTCTTTTGTCTCTCCATATAAGCTTTAGAATCAGTTTGTTGATATCCATAAAATTAGACTGTGATTGCATTAAATCTGTAGATCAAGTTGGGAAGAACTGACCTGTTGACAAGATTGAACCTTCCTATTCATGAACGTGAAACATGTCGTTATTGTTATTTTTTTATCTTGTTCATCAGAGTTTTGTAGTCTTCCTCATTTCGATCTTGTACATATGTTGTTTGATTTACTGATTTGGGGCAACAGAGTAAGTTTATCAGAGGTTTGCTTTAAGAACATTAATCTAATTGCTCTGAAAAAGGGAAAATTGGAAGTTGTCAGGCTGGTTGAAGTGCAAGATAATAAATATGTGGACTTTATTAGTTGTAGTGAGAACAAAGATTATGACATAGATATAACTGATGTTGCATAATAAAATTTGTTATTGCCTATATGTGACTAAAAGAGACTAGCAGTAATGGGCAATGTTCTAAATTCTTTACCTATTATCTCATTCAACCCTCCAAAGCATCAATGAGCTAAAGGCTATTATCTTCATTTTATAGATTAGAAAACAGCACATAAGATAACCCAAGGTTCATGTGTACAACATAGTCATGGTGGGGTTTGTTGGAATATAGCTGCTGGAGTACACACCACTCTGATACAGTTCTCTCCACAGGCTGTGACATTAACTTCAGTTACTGAAAATATTGTGGTTCTGTTGACATAAATAGGGTACACAGATAAAAGTTCATTTGGGATGGAATAAGAAAAATTCAGTTTGGATAACTTGTTTTGTTTTCCCTTTCTATGTGTATGTGTATGTCTGTATCTGTTTTGTAAGTCCAGTGTTCATAAATAATGTTGGAAAAAATAAAATTCATTCAGAAACTATGAATTTTTTAGTCCATTTTTTATTGAAGTATAGTTGAATTACAATGTTTTGTTAATTACTGCTATACAGCAAAGTGACTCATTTATACATTCTTTTTCATATTCTTTTCCATTATGGTTTATCACAGGATATTGAATATAGTTCTCTGTGCTATACAGTAGGATCTTGTTTTTTATCCATTCTATATATACCTGTTTGCATCTGCTAATCCCAAACTCCCTCCTACCCTCTCCCACCTCTCTCCCCCTTGGCTACCAGTCTATTCTCTATGTCTCTGATTTTGCAGAAACTATGAATTTTTAAATGAAAATCTCCATTGAAATGCTTGGACTATAATGTCAGTAAGTACTTGGTTCTTTATGATCTTCTTCTTTACAATAGAGCTTTTTTTTTTTTTTTTTTTTTTGCGGTATGCGGGCCTCTCACCGCTGTGGCCCCTCCCGCTGCGGAGCACAGGCCCCGGACGCGCAGGCCCAGCGGCCATGGCTCACGGGCCCAACCGCTCCGCAGCACGCGGGACCCTCCCGGACCAGGGCACGAACCCGCGCCCCCCGCATCGGCAGGCGGACCCCCAACCACTGCACCACAAGGGAAGCCCCAGAGCTTTTTAATAAGAAATTATATCCTCCTGTAAATTTGCAATGTCTTCTATTACCTTCAAGTTGCATATGCTGTAGCATTTAAATCATATAGAAAAAAGTAGCAATGTGGACACTTTTTTACATTTTTATGAAAGGGGGATAAAATAAGTGGTTATATTTATAAACTATGTGTATGCACGTGCGTGTAAACTTGAAAAATAAGTAAAAGGGTATATACAAAAATCTTAACTTTGGTTATCTTCTTGTAGTGAGGTTATAAATATATTTTTCTTTTCATTTTAGTCTTTCCTGGAGTTTTCAGTGATCTGACATGTATTACTTTAGCCATTTTTAAAGGACTTTAAAATAATAACTTTATTATATCCAGGAAAACTGATGAGTATTGATAATCTATATGATTCAATTACTGATGAAGTTCTGTGCTGTTTCCCAAGTTGCTTTGTTCATAACTAGAATTGAAATTTGTCATCTTCCAGAGTTATACCTCTTGCCTCTTCCCTTCTTGTGTTAACCTATTTTATAGAGCAGATTTTGCATTAATCATATTAATTAATTAATTAATCATATTTTGCTAATTATTATTTTCCCCACAGCAAGGACTTCTGTTGCCTACCCACTATTCATTCTATCTTTCTTCCTTAAAAATGAAACTCTGATTTTGTTGGGAGTAACACAGCACCCAGTTAAAAAACAAACAAAAAAATGAAACAAAACAACAATAAAAACCAATGCATCCAGGCTTCTTTAGAAGATGAAGTGTGTGTGTGTGTGTGATACAGTCTGGTTCATATGCGATGTCTGGGGTAGTAGTTTGTAGGAACTTGCTATGAGCTTCTTAAGGAGCGTTCAGACTCAGTAGGCACATGCCCTAAATTATGTCTTTCTATTTCCTCCTTATTTCTATACAAAACTCAGATATATTGGCTGGAGATTCAGTAAATACCTTATTTTATTTACTTTGAAAATTATTGTTAGAACTTAATGCATCTATTTTCACTGTGCATTCTAATTCAGTTTACTTATACCTCCAGAGTTCACACTTCTATTAGGCCCCAATCATCTGCTTCCTGTTGGATAGACCAGTATTAATTAATCACAAAGTATATTCCATGTGATAGAATAAATTGAACTCTTAGGTGGATTTATTTTATAATTTACATTAAAAGGCTACAGAGTGACAATAATAGGGATTTCACTGTTGATGATGATATATTTTTTTGAGTAAGAAGTATGCCTCTGCTTTAGTTCTTTCATAAGGATATTTTGGTTCATAATGCAAACTCTACATAATTATCAGAGAAGAGGATAAACAAAGATAATAATAGTAATAATACTAATCATAACAACAAATCACCACCACCAATAATAGAAATAACTGTAGTTTACTGAGTGCTTGGTATGTGTGAACTCTAGGCTGAACACATTTAAGTTCATCATATCATTTAATTCTTGCACCAACTACTATAAAGTAGTCATCTTTATTTCCACATTTTACTGAAAATCAGAGGCACAGATTTGCTAAGCAACTTGCCAAAGGTTACACAACTAGGAAATGGTGAATTCAGAATTTGGTCAAAGTTCTTTTTGACTTCAAAGGTTTGATAAAGGTATGAATCCCTGTTCTAGTCTCCTACTTTGTTTCCATTTCCTTTGATAAGAGAATATTCTTCCATTCATCTAAAATAGTGTCAAATTATCTGTATATAACTTAAAACAAAGAGAGTTTAATGAAAGAATCTTGACGTCCACTCATTCCCATAGCATTTTGACCAGAAAGGTCTAGGTCTAGGTCTAACTGAGGGCCATAGCCCAGAGGGAATACTTTTGGTTCTTCCTTTCAATATGCATGTGTTCAATAAAAATATTTATGGCCTAAAGAAGTATAGGGGGCTGTGGACAATGTGAATGCTATATATGTAGAAGAAAAGTGTTATGCAATATTTCATTTGAGCCATAGTATTTTGATGTCTGAAATTTACCAGGTCACTGGTTGTTCATCCTGTTATCCCCTCATCTTGTAGCCTTTCTTATAAATAGTTACAGAGAATTGACCCTGGAATGGCAGTAAATACTCTGAATTCCCTCAACAGACATGCATTCCATAAAAATTAAATAATAATGTAATAATAAGGAAGAGTATATACTGTTTATTTAGACATAGCTATATGATTATCTTTCTAATCAGAGTCTGATTTACATTAGTTCCATCTTGATTTGCTATGAGACACTGGGCATACTATGACTTACTTCCCTGAACTTCAGAGAAAGCTGAGAGATCTGGTGTAATCATTAATAGTGAAATGAAGTTTCTTAAACGTACAGTGCAATTACAGAAAACATGTATAATCACAGCTGCTGTAATAAAGAATCAAAATCATGAAACTCTCTGAATTGTTTTCTCTATGGTTTTATCACTTTGTTTCCTACCTAAATTCGAATAAGAAATTGCTTTTCATAAATGCTGCTTTTGCAGAATTTCACAGTCAACAATCTGGTGTTCCACATCAGTGTAGAAAAGCCTAACCAGGGAGTTGCGTTAGCACTAGACACATGATTAGGCACTGATAAATACATGGCATTTAGTAATACCATTAAAATATTCTACACTACACAATGGCAACAGATGTCTTAAGTTCTAACAACTAATCAAAAAGTAAATCAACCGACATAAAAAACACATCTGGAATCCTAGAAATGGAAGAATTTAGTCATATCATTCAATATTCTATCAAATTTGTGTTAATTTGTGAAAAGCTGTGCTGGATGTTTTTATGTAAATGAAGCCAAATATACATTTCGCTCTATGATCTCCAAAACGATTTACTATAGAAAGCACTTTGTCAGGTCCTGAAGTGCTTCTTCCCAGGCCTGAGATAACTCAAGCTTTCTGAAATAATTCTCTTATTAAAGCAATATGTTCAAAGTGAGCAATGCAAGTCCACAGGGAACGCTGCTGAGAAAGTAATGGTCTGCTGGTGAGTTGATGGACTGCATTAATGGTCCCAGCCAATCTGGAAAGGGGACTGACAGCCACTCAATTTTTAATGTATTTCATATGTAGAACATGTTCAGAAAAGAGTCCTAAATATTAGAACTGTGCATTGGCTAATTAAAGTCTTTGCAAATTATGACACTGTAACCATGAATTACACTCAGGGCATGAGTCTTTAATCTTTAGGAACATTCTTATCTACATATTAACAGTAATCATAAAGGCAGATAGATTTACATGGAATATATTTCAGTTTACTTTTACTTACAGTATTAACTTAATTTGGGGCTCCAGAAATTCATTTCCTGGGAAGCGGGCACCTTCAGTATTTTTTAATAATACCAAAAAAGAATTAAGTATATGAAAGTTTTTCAAGTGATTCTAAATGTTCTGAAGTTTTTTTCAACAGTGCCATCAGGAAGAGTAAAATGTTATATTTCAGTAAAAATCATAGCTAAATCATTCCAAATCAGGAGTTTCAGTACCACAAAATGGACTTAGATAAGATTGCAGTCCTAATGAATTCTAGTATTTAAACTGACTTATTATTTCCTCATAGTTTAGGCAACTCTACCTGAAAATGTTGCTCAGGTTTATATTGTTTATCCTCTGTAAATAAAGAAGAGTAAATAAAGATGATTGTTATCACTCTTTGAAATTTTCTTTTGTAAATAACAAGGAATATTTAGCTATTATAAATTGCTTCTCTGATGACCTAACTCGTTAATGTAGCAAATACAACAACAAAGCTGTAGTTATTATATATATTAGCACACAGTTTGCAAGTTGCCTTTCATCCTGGGCGATCTTAAGGCACATTTTAAACTGTGAACTCAAATTTAGCACTGAATTGCAGCAGTGATTTTATTTTTTGAATTTAAATGTGACCAAAAAAAAAAAAGAATTTTCAAGCTCCCCTTAACAAAACATACTGATGAGTTGTTATGCTTTTGTATTGTCCAGAATTTCCCTTCACAGTGTTATTTAATTTTTACTTAGACCAGAAAGGTAGATGAGGAACACTTCCTCCTTAGCATGCCATTTTCAGCTTTACTATTTTACTCCACTCCTCTTTCTGGAATATCTAACCATGAAAGTCTTCCAGAAGTACCAAGAAATGCTTAGTAGTACAAATTTTAAAAAGTACAGAAATACAAGTCTTAAACTGACATTGTCTGGAACATGAAACGTAGCTCAGAAAACCAGTGTCCATGAAATGTTTCCATTGGATGAAAGATTTTATTTTTCCTAAAGAATAATCCATGATTCCACTTGGTCTCCAAGTAATGACAGTTCACATCAGAGAAAGAAAGAATGCTTCTTCAGTGGGAATATATACGACTAATACTCTAAATGGTCATCTTTTTGGCATATTTTTAGGAGACAAAAAAGAGAGGAAGAAACAGAAAATCCCAAACTATTAGGCATGGGAACTTTATAGTCTTTGCACAATCACAGAAGCCTTGATGATCCCTTGATACTATTAATTCCTCTTATAATTTTAATAAACTCAAGTTATGCACTTTACCTATCTTACAGCAATGACACTGAACCCAAATGATGCTCAGATTTTTATCTCATAGCATTTATAAAAAACTATATGTCACAAGGATACTTAATAAAACTGAATGTGAGATTTTACTAGAGATAGGGGACTTGCCAGATCAAAGCATATCCATTTATGAATGTTATAAACATTTGATAAAATTAGTTGTCATGTGATGGCATGTTTATTTCAGAACTAGGGATAAAAAAATGATACTTTTAATTAAAAATAAAAACTTTCTGCCAGCAAGTGGGCAATAGTGGTGGGGGCATATGGTTAACAGCTGGACATTATTAAATATCTATTAAATAGAGCACCTCATTGGTGATTCTTTAATAAAGCTATCTTTTTTTTCCTTTTATTGATAGTATGGAAGGGTCACACATCTGCACTCACATGGACAAAACCGATGTATTTTTAAATTTTTTTTTCTATATTCTTTCTCACAAACCATCAACTTTTTAGGTAATGGATATCTCTAAACTCGTCGATTAGAGTAACTTAGTCATTCTCAGTTAAGCTGTCAGGCAGTGTAAAGTTCCAGTTCCTGAGGGATTGTTTCTCCCCTTCCCTCCTCCTTCTAAGATGCATGGCTGTGTGGAGGTTTCCAGACCTTATAGCTCTGAGGAAAGTAAGGCTCATCTCTGGCTGGTTCTCTGCTCATCTCTGCTGGCTACTCTGATTCTGAATGTCAAAGCCCACTATGGACTTGTTTATTCTCTTTCCATTCCTGTTGTAATAACAACAGCACTCTCCAAGGCAAATTATGCAACTAAATTGATATTATCCCCATCATACTCGATAATTCTAACCTTTGTGTAATTGATGCCAACTAAGTTTTCATTTTTATTTCCAAACTCATCAAAAAATGTGGTCATCACTTGAATCAGTACAGTAGAGTTTCCAGATACCAAAATTCCCAAAAGATTAAACCAAACAAAAAGATGGGTTTATCAGGTCAAATAGGCAAACTCTGAGTCAGGCAGAGGTCTCACTGATGATTGGCTACAAAGACTTGAAAATCTTAAGGAACCCCCCCAGCCACCTCCCACCACTTCATCTCTTCTCCAGCTCCACTGGTTAGGTGTAAAGATGTGGTATTCTTATAAGCATTTCACAGGGGAAGAAGTAGGAGAGGGTGTTGAAATAGACAGCAGGATAATATATACCCCATGTGCAAGTAATTAATCATTTTATTGACAATATTTTTAACAGGATGTATCCATTTCCCCCAGTTTCTTTCAGGATCTTTAAATTTTAACAGACTTATACCTTAGTACAAGTGCCCTTTTCTTCATTTTTAATGAAATGTTGCAAGATTGACTCTCTTCAGTTTTAAACTAAACATGGCTTGGCCTTGCTATCTCCTCCAGCATTATCGCTACAGCTGCATGGATTCTTTTTCATGTTTCTGAAAACATGCCAACCTCTTTCTTCTCTGAAGCCTTTCCACCATCCTGGCATGTGTCTCCCCCTGGTTAGCTCCTTCTCTTTCATTTCTAAGGTAAAAAAGTACCCCAAAGAGACCAATTCCTACCACCTTAATTATAATCTTCGTCTGCTGATTTATTGATTATTCATCTCTTCCACTGGACAGTCAAATCCACAAATGCAAGGAACATGCCTCTACCACTCTATCCCCAGAGGTTCGCATCAAGCCAGGCACATGGCAAGCTCTAAACAGCCTTGTGTCAACCTAATAGCTAATTGTTAAATAATAAGAATAATTAATAATATTATAATAATAGTTAATTGTTAAATTTGACATTTTACAACTTTTAATTTGTTACAGCCCTTCCTCTTCATCAGCCTTCTCCTTCTTTGGCTTCTGTAGCAATTCTCTCTCTGGCTTTCTATAGTTATTCTGGCTCTAACTCCTTTTGTTTTTCCTGTCCTTCACAAGACAGTTTTCTGGCAATCCCTATTTTCTTCTCAAACTACGTACTCTGACCAATTTGATTCTTGATGGTTTCAACTACTGCTCTTATGCTTATGGCTCACAAATATCTGTTTTTACCTCTTCTGATCATCAGGATCATTTTCTGTTGCTATTGATTATCGCTTTAGAATATTTTTAAATGGAATTCAGCATTCCACCACCCTCAACAAACTCATCTTACTTTCCATGTCCTTGAAAGAGAACATCAAGAGGCCAGTCACCCAAGCCAGAAACCTAGGAGTTTCATCCAGTAGAATCACTCCTTTCCATCATTTGCCATTTATACCTGCAGTTACATATTCTGTACCAATATTCATTAAGTTGTATTAATTTTAATTAATCACTACATATAATAATTTAATTTTTAATTATTAATTTTTAAATGTATCTTTTCTTCTATAACAGTCCCTAATCTGTCTCCTTTCCTCATAGTATTGCCCATGATGATCAATACTGTGGATTTTCTAATCATGAACTTGCCTTTCATAGGATTTAAATATTTCAGTTGTTTCCTCTTGTCTGTAAAATATTCCTCATTTAAGCAAATAAAGTAATTTCTATTCTAATTTCCAGATATTCACAAAGAAACCTGGTGTTAAATCTACACCTAATCATTAGGAATCTCTCAAATATTTTAAGTTCTTTTACATCTGTGTGGCTTTAACACATTTTTTTGCCAGTCAATTGGCTCATCTAAAAGTTACCCATTCAGAGTCAATTATGGGTCACCTTTCCATAAAAGCACTTGCTGATCATCACACTTCAGAATGACTTAGTTGTGTCTCCTCTTTACCATCATAGTATTGTATGTGTTAGCCTGTTATGATAGTTATGATACTATGTCATAATCCTTAATCTGAGTTAATAGATCCTCTGCACTAATGATTATCTGGTTAAAATCAGAACTAACATTTGTAACAATTCTAGTTGACTGATCACATTGTCCAATGAAGTGCGCTTGTCTGGTGTAAAAGAAGAGAACTCATTCATAGACATTCAAGCAAAAAAGGATTATATCAATGAAACCCAGATAAAAATTTAGGAATTCTACCTCTTCAAATCCAAGAAAATTTAACCAAACTTCTCACTTCCAAGACCAGAGGAAGTCCAAGCTGTCCTTGGTTTCAAAAGATTCCCTGGAGTGGAGAGATGGAGAAGAGACCAGATAACACTAGGAAGTTACCATATTGATGCAAACTTGAAATCCTACCTCTTCTCTGTTGCCCTCTCCCCTGACACACACAAATAGATACATGGTCTGTCTTACACAAAAACTTCAGAAGTCTAATGGATAACACTGAAGTGCCAGGGGATAGTTTATATTGCACTACAAAACAAATTTACAATCTCTGTTTGAAATTTCTATTATTGAAAATTTCTTTAAATCTCTCCTCCACCAGGAAGATTTTTCTTGGCTCTTTTTGCTTTGCTGCAGTCTTTCACTTCTCACTTGCTTCTTTCTTGACCACTTCTTTCTCATTAGGTTTTTCCCAGGAGCTCAAAATTCGTCTTCTGTTGTTAACCAGAATAAATGAGTTCAATCCAGTTTGCATTTTTAAACTTGCACTCCAAACCCTTGAGGCTGTTTTATGGTTTTTGCCAGAGATCAGTTCACAACTCTTTCATGTTGTAGACAGTAACCTTGGGCAAGTTACTTAAGCTCTCTGTACTTTAGTTTACTCATTTGTATAATAGGGAAAATAGTAATTACCCCGTATGCTTATATTGATGATTAAATTACTTAAAACATGTAAATCTGAACAAACCCTGGCAGAGTTAGGGGCTTAATAATTGTTCATTGTTATGATTGTTATTTTTGTGGTTGTTTATCCTTCTTGGAGTTCTCTGTGGTTGTATAGACATTTTTCTTGTTGTTTTCTCTTCCTCCTCTCTTTTCTTCTCCCTCCTCCTTTCTCGCTGTTAAAGAAAGCTAGCATGGAATCTCACAGAACTCAGTTACAGCTACAATTACCTGGGTCATGTAAGAACAAGAAAACAGAAAGCAATGAATTTTTTTCATTCTTTCTGCTCCCTTATTGCCTTTGACCTCCACTGCTCTTTTAATATATGCTTTATTAATCTTTTTGCATATGACATGTGACATATACATAATGGTCACCCAAAATGAGGTCTAGGTTCCCAAATCAATATATTCTACCCACTCTTTTCAAGTTTCTAGGAGAGAAAGTCTCCTTGGCCCATCTTAGGTCAAGGGTCCACTCCTAGTCCAATTATTTGTGTTAGAGATCAGTAATGTCTCTGAACAAAAACAAAATGATTGGCCTCTTTTAAAAACACTCCCTCTCACTTAGTCCCAGTTTACCCTTCCCCCTTCCCTTGTCCTCAGGTCCATTCTCAATGTCTGCATCTTTATTCCTATCCTGCCCCTACCACATGTAAAATAGATAGCTAGTGGGACACAGCCACATAACACAGGGAGATCAGCTCTGTGCTTTGTGACCCCCTAGAGAGGTGGGATAGGGAGGGTGGGAGGGAGGGAGACGCAAGAGGGAAGAGATATGGGGACATATGTATATGTATAGCTGATTCACTTTGTTATAGAGCAGAAACTAACACACCATTGTAAGGCAATTAAACTCCAATAAAGATGTTAAAAAAAAAACCACTCCCTCTATATACCTGTGTTCCTGGCCTTTAAGAAATGTCTCTTGTTTATCTTTTATCTCTAGCACTAAGCACAGCCTTGGCCTATAGAAGATTTCAGTAAATGTTTACTGAGAGAATCAGATATTGATTTATTTTGTGCTGAATTTCACTCACTAGCAAATTTTGTTAAAGTAACATTCTAAGGTTTTAGGTTATTAAAAAACTAAACTATTCTTGCATATTAAAATGGCTTTCTGGTGATTTAATACAAAATAGGTGTGATTGTTGAGAAGATTAAAAAAGCAGTCAAAGATGAAGCTGTTAGTTTATAGGGCTAGAGAATAAGAGGGAAATAAAAGAATATGCCAATAGCAATATATAGGAAACCAATAACACGCCCATTAGTTTTTCTCAGTTATCTAAAGAATAATGAGGATGAGAATTATAAGCATTTCTTTTTTTTACACTTAAGTAATCTTGTAAGTAATTTTTAGATAGTCCACTTTTTAGACAGTCTACATATCCATCTACTTCTTCCTCTTACTCATGTATCAAATTTCTATAGGAGAGTGTTTGACTTTACCTATCTTTCTAAGTATTGTAGATATCTTGTTTTCCTAAAATTTTATAAATTTTATTTAATTTGAAACAATCTATGCAATGTGACCAGTATTAATTTGGGAAAATTTGTTTATTAGGCTCTCATAACAAAACACATTTTGTTGCAGTTCAAGGTACTTAATTTTACATTTGCCTGAACAGTAAGTAGAATAATAACTAGAAAAGACAGGCAGGAGAGAATGTTTAAAGATACATATAAATAATATTTTTACTCCTGATTCTCAGTCACGCTTGTTACCAACCAAAAGTCAAGCCAGATCTTACTAGAGTGTGTTGGTGAGGAAAACATTAAGCCAGCAGCACTGGAATGGAAATAAAGTGATTGGCAGCCTGTAGGAGAACAAAAACCTTCACTACAGGAAATGATTAGCATTCCGTTTTGATTTTACAAACAAATATCTTAATTGAAAAGATTCTCCGTGTGTTGGAAAAGCTAATCTCCCACTACATATTTCTTGTTCCATAAACCATTCCTAAAGGACGATTTAATGATCAGAGCCTAGTTAGAAATCCAAAATTCATCTGCCTATAAAAATATTTACAGATTTTCAGAGAAGTGGCTCAAATATTAGTTTTTAAGTGAATGAATGTGTGGGTGTATACACACATATACATATACATTTGTTATATACATTACATAGCTTTTTTTGGTTAAACTAAAACCTATTATTCTTCAGTCATTAAATATATATGTGCAGTGGTTTGTATATGTATGTTTACATGTGTGTAAACATATGTGCATTATATATATAAACATAAATGTCTTTCTAAATGTTTCTAGGTTGTTGGAAACCCTTCTTTATTGTTTTTCACAACTTAGAAACCTATGCCTAAATGATAAGAGTACAAAATAAACAAGTAATTTTACTCTTCCACATTTTTCTTTTCTAAAAGGACTCATAGTTGCCCAGGGGAGTTATCAAACATTTTGTTGAAAACTGTATAAAAACTGAAGAACTAGTTACCTTTTGTTTAATAACTTAAGTTGAAGTGTATATTATACATAAATTACTTGGCATAACACTAAAACTGTCCATAGACAGGCACTGTGATAAGATAAGCAAGTTTGCAAAGCAAGCTACATTTGACTTGTAATAGTCTCAACACTCACTGTTTGTTCTTCCTTCCCTCTGTTGTGAGAATCCAAAATTTCCTAGAGTCCACACGGAGGACTTTCTGGAAAAGCCCCGCCTCATCCCTAACATACTCTTATCATCAAAATACATCTATCTTATCAATTCTCCAGTTTCTTGATGCCAAGCTCTCTGCACTTTAAGATAATCTTCTTGTGGAACATTGTTTTTACATTTTAGACAGAAAAGAGATAAAAATGGCTTAATCATATGGTGGTAGACGTTCCAGAATTACATTTGTTGGCCAAAAAGAAATATCCAACACAAAGCAATTTCATCCTTTGTTTAGGACACTTGAAAGACTTGGTGGCAAATCCACCATCATTTACAGAAATGCTTGTTAATATCTTATTTTTTTCTCATTTTTCTCCTTATACCCCCAGTAAGTGAGGCTTTCTTCTTTGCCACCCCTCCCACATACATACTGTTATCACTTCCCTTACTTAGCATTTAATTGGTGATCCTCCTTTCTTGTTCTGTTTCATCTCTTTCTCCCTCAAGGATGCTTTTTCTTAAAAGATTAGTCTTTATCTCTTTCTTGCTACAATTGAAATCTCTTCTCAGTCTCTAGTTCTATTCAGATGACCACATTATCACCCTCTCTAGTCTGGAGTTTGATGCTAAATTCCACTCTCTGCATTTTAAGTGCTTCCTTGGCACTTTCACCCTTTATGGGTCTCTAGCATCCATAATGTCACCACCAGCCTTAGTTTAAATTATCATTTTCCAGACCAAATACTTTGAATTCTCCTCTAGCTTTACCTCCTAATACTGTAATCAGTTGCTAAATTCTATATATACGGTGTACTAAATAAAGTTTAAAGTTGCTCTCTCTTCCATTGATATGTATGACAATTTATTAAAGTTATAGTAGCTGCCATCTATACTTTTAAACTTTCTTCCTAACCCCTGCATCAGTTCTCAGACTCTTATCTCTTCAAGTAAGATTCACCATGCCTCAAGTTGATATTATTAAGCACACAATACTAACCCACTGAAAACAGACTTTAAAAAGGGGACTGCTTCCCTGGAGGCGCAGTGGTTGAGAGTCCGCCTGCCGTTGCAGGGATCACGGGTTCGTGCCCTGGTCCGGGAAGATCCCACATGCCACGGAGCGGCTGGGCCCCTGAGCCATGGCCACTGAGCCTGCGCGTCTGGAGCCTGTGCTCCGCAACGGGAGAGGCCACAGCGGTGAGATGCCCGCGTACCGCAAAAAAAAAAGGGGGGGGGAGGGGGGAGAGGTAGAATGTATTTGTACATGATAGACTACTAAATTTTCATAATACAAATCTTCAGGATATCATTCACTATTCCCATGCTAATAACCTCTAATCTATCAAACTGTCCTATTTATCAACCCAGGACATATATTCTGAAATTTGTATTTGCTTGCAATATTGACATCATCGAGAATGCTCTCTGTATCTCTGTCCTTTAAAGTTCTATCTATTAGTTTAAAAGCTATTTGAAATGGGACTTACATTATAGAGTGTTTTTTTGAACTTCACATATTTAGATATAAGCTCACTCTCTCTCTCCTTGAACTTCAAGAAAACTCTGCTCCACAATCATTTTTTAAGAATTTTTCTTTTTTACTTTGTGCAGTGCATGTTAAACTTTATTCTATGAGTGCCCATACAATTACTAAAATAAATAATTCCATTACCGATGTATAATTTCACTTGGCTTAGTAAATTTTTCCTAGATAATAAATCTCTAAAGATGCGAGTGGAAGAGAGGGATGCGACTATTAAACTGATGGGAAGTGTCTGATAACCATATTCCAGTTTCCCCAAATTGCAAAATTCTATTTTACACACTCTTAATACAGCTTATGTAAAATACAGTCTAAAAACCTAAATGATTTTATTTTAATGTAATGAAACTAAATATTTAGTTTATGACCTTGGGCAATTTTTCCATTTTTTATAGTACATTATAAATTAAATTAGAAACAGTACATGAAACCTACAAAATATTTTCCCAGGTAATATTTTAGCTGAAAACATTATTTCTTGGCATTGTGCTTGTGGTTTCTGAGAAACTGTTAGCTGTAGAATAAAAAAGGAACAATGTTTATTATGTTGCTTTATAGGATTAATGTACTATATAGTGAGTTTATATACATTAATTCATTGATTTTGCCCAATGTTGGAATGTAGTTATGGCCTTTGTTTTTATACAGAAGCACCTAAGTGTGAGAGAGATTAAATAACTTATCCAGTATCACACAGCTTCTAAGAGCCTTGAGTGACTTCTCCAAGTCTGTAATTTTCACTATACCGTAGTCTTATCTGGACAAGTATACTAGTCATTTTGAAGATGAAAACCTAGTAACAGGATGCAAAGACTTTTGTTGCTTTGGGTTGTTATTTCAACTTTTTAACATTGTATTTATATAAAATTAATTATGGATTCAGATAGTTAAAATGTCAAACAAGATTTCCATATTTATGTAACGGTTAGCTACTTTGGGGATATTTGCATATCAGTGGAAATGAATTGTTATTGATTTTTCCTTTAATTCCATTGCGGTCAGAAAACACATGGTGATTTTTGTCCTTTTAAACTGTTGATATGTGCTTTATGGTCCAGGATATGGTCTATATTGGCATACATTCTGTGGGTGATCAAAAGAATGGGTATTCTGCTTTTTTCAGGTGAATTGTTCTGTGAAAGTTGATTTGATCCTGCTGATTAATGGTATTGTTGACTTTTTTAATATCCTTGCCTATCTTGTGGATAGTTGTTCGATCAACTATTGAGAGAAAGGTGTTGAAGTATCCAACTGTGTTTGTCAATTTGTCTATTTCTTATCTCAGTTCTATCAGTTTGCTTCACCTATTTTGCACCTCTGTTGTTTGATACATATATCTTTAGGATCACTATGACTTTTCATGGATTGGCCCTTTTAGCATTATGCAAGCTCTCTCATTATCTCTGGTAATTTTTTTTTTTTTTTTTACTCTTAAGCCTACTCCATCAGATATTAATCTGCCACTTTTGCCTTTCTTAAAACTGTACAATATGATAGTTTTTCTTATGGTCACAGAGTCTGTAACCATCACCATAATTGTAATTAATTAATAATTATATCATTATATAACAATTAATAATTGTGCTATACTACTTATAATAGTAAAATCATTATTAAAATGGCACTCCTGTCTTGATGTCAGTATTGCCCAGGTGGGGGTAGCTGACCCATTAGTCTTCTTTGCTGCTACATACCTTGTGGCTGTCACCAGAAAACTTCACACTCCCTAGACCCCCAAGATTAACATGGATTGCACTCATGAAGACAGTGGTCCAGTGTTTAATTCAAAGGGAATAAGGGAATGAATACTTTATCCCTGAACCTTCCAAACACCAGCCAAAAGACCCAATTACTCAAACAAAGGGGCTAACAGGCCCAAGGGCAGGCTGTTGTATCTCTTAAATGCAAAGCTGGATCCCTCCTAGCTGGACTGGGAAGACCTGGGAGGAGAAATGCCTGACAGGCCACTGAGACTCCCTGCCCTGTTTCCTGTAGCCACCTAAAGGGCAGTTCTACGAGTTATAGGAAAGAGAAGAAAGGTGAGAATGGCAGCTAGAAGCCCCAAAAACAGAAAGAAAAATAAGAGTGAGCTTGTGTGTGTGTGTGTGTGTGTGTGTGTGTGTGTGTGTGTGTGTGTGTGTTGGGTTTGCGGGGGATATATTAGGAAGAGACGGGCAGACTTGAAGAGAAAAGGCAGTGCCATAGCAGAGGGAAATTCAGAGCTGTATCAGATGGTGGCTTCAATCCAGCCATCTCTGGATTGTGGATCCAGTGCTCTGCTGCTGCACCACCCTGCTGCTCATGGCTCTATTGCAACAAAAAGCATGACCTTCAGGGTTTTAGGGGAGTTACCCATGGTACCCCTAGGGCCCAGCCAAAAGGCTAATTCAGACCCAACGTAAGCCAGATCTGGAGTCCTTAAAACATACAACCTTTGCCATGGAGGAGGTTCTTACCCCTGATAATGCTGAATTGAAGATCTGTAGAGGAAGAAATTTATAAATATAATCAGTGTAGAAAGAACACCCCTGCCCCAAGTATACCCAGTGCCTCCTCCCCAAAATGAATTATATAAATATACACATATATATATACACACATTACATGTAATATATATATATATGCTTTAAGTGGCCCAGCCTAGTTATATCCCAGAGCCACAGAAGCATGACCCATTTTGCCCAAGTGTGTATCCACTTGGGAAGGATACCCTAGTTCTACAACCTAGCTGACATCTCTCTGGGCAGGAGCTTACTGCAGGTGAGTTTACCGTGGGCACTGAGACCACTGCCTCAGTGGTGCCCGCAAACTGCCTTTCCTAAGATGCTAAAATATTGAATATGGGACATTTATTGTTTTTCTTTCTTTGTTATTAGGGATTCTATTATATTTCCTGAACTCACTGTTTCCATAGCCCATGTTGTCTGCTCTCTGCCCACACATACTGCTCTATATTCCTATGCCTAAAAGGAAGTCTTGTAGAGGTCACTACTATCTGTACCATTTTAAAAAATTAATGGAGATTACTGATTTCCCCAGAAGCCAACTGCCTCATAGGGGGTCCACCCCTTGACCCTATGAGGAGACCTCTTCACATGAGTGACCCTCCTCACTTCCCAGAGCCTTCTCTTATTCTCCCACTCCAGCCTTGCACCACGGCTTCTCAAACTGTGTCTCTGACCATGCCTTCCACACCTGTCTCTTTCTCCTAGGTTGCCCTAATGTCTACATGTACCTTATGAACTATGTGTTCATACTCTTCAACAACATAACTGCCGGACCCGCTGCCCTTACTCAAGGAATATACCAAGATATTATTGTCATGAAAATATAACTTATACCTTTAACAAGTTTTTAACTTCATCAGGACATTATTAGAAAGCTCAGATATTTCAGATCTATTTTCTTGCCTATTGCCATATAAATGGGAAACTTAGTTAAGGCTGGGCTACAAGGATTCCTTATACTTCCACTTGTTTTCTTCCGTATTACCCTCATAATAAAAGAGTTGCTAGAGAGTATAGGGCTACTTATGCCCTACCGTCTGGAATTCTCCTCTACTATTTGAGCTGAATAACCCAAATAATTGAGTTCAAAACAGATGTCAAGACATCAGTTGGAATATATTTTTGTTTTGCCTTGTTTTTGAGGCCTCAGCTAGAGACCTGGTCAGTTTCTCTTCTTGAGCAGCTGATTAAATCCACATCCCAAACACTTCTCTTATTGGGCTGTCATTCCTCCCATCCACCATGCACCCACCCTCATTGCCCAGACCCAGGTACCAGGTAGCTAGATCCAGATCCTATTCCCCAGAGCTTGTGAAATTATTCAAATTAGCCACTCCACACAAAACATGGCCAACCTCATCCCACTTCCCACATGGAAGCTGCCCTCTAGAGCTCCAGCTTGCTGCTAAGCTGACCCCAGGTACAAGCCACTGTGTGGCCCTGTGTGGCAGCCTTCTCTTGTTCGGAGCTATAAATAACAAAGAGCTCTCCCTTTCATTTCTCTGAGCATCACTCTGTTGTGCGCTGCCATCAAAAGAATCCTTAAATCTTATAAAACAATTATATGTATTTTAAGTCTTCAAATATATTATGCTATCAAATTAGACAATCTTTTATTAAAATAATAAAAGTAAGTTAATAAAAGGTAACCTGTGTGAACACTGGAAAATTCATGCTTTTATTTTTCAGTCATATTCTTTTTTTTTTCTTTTTTTTTTTTGCGATACGCTGGCCTCTCACTGTTGTGGCCTCTCCCGTTGCGGAGCACAGGCTCCCGGACGCGCAGGCTCAGCGGCCACGGTTCACGGGCCCAGCCGCTCCGCGGCATGTGGGATCTTCCCGGACCAGGGCACGAACCCGTGTCTCCTGCATCGGCAGGCGGATTCTCAACCACTGCGCCACCAGGGAAGCCCTCAGTCATATTCTTGTTATAAGATTTATACTTTTAGATTTCTTCAGTTAGACTAGATTACATATTTTTTCATGTTTACTGCATACAGATTATCAATGGTATCTGGGTTAATATAAATATTAGAACATGGAGAGGGATATTATGTTTCAGAAATCTTTCTCTAATGACCATTTATAGATTATATTTTTCTTTTTCTATATCTTTCCACTTTATCCATTAAACTATTTCATATAGCCTAGAAAAAATTATCTAAGTAAAAATGTCACTTATAAATATCACTTAAATTATGGAAGATTATAGGACTTCATCTATCAGAAGTTAACTCACAAAGGTTAATAAAGGAAATCAAATTTGGCTTTGAAATTTTTTCTTAATTATTTGTTTTGTTTGAGAATTAAACATAATAGTTAAAAATACTGTATATGTATAGTATATAGTTCTACATGAGAACAAAGTTGAATGAGATAGAAAGAATATATAAAACTAAAAATTAGGAAACCATAGAATTATACCATCTTCCATTTCACTGTCTTAAAAATTCAGAAAAATTAAAGTTAAAGAATTTTTAAGTTAGCGCTTCAAATAGGGCTTGCCTGTATTTTTAGAGAGGCAGAGAGATGAGAGAAAACATAGCTTAACCCAGGGAAAAAAGTCTCACCCTGTAAATACACACCACAAAACCACTGTAAAACCCTGAAAATTATAGGGCTTTGGAGGGTCCCAGTGTTCTGTGTAGCGGAGTCTTAATAGACCCCAGTAAGGCATTCTGGCAGAATGACAATTCCATTAAAATAGTGGCTAAGGCACCCTCTACTTCCAGTAACATTTTATTTGTAAACTCCTGTCTTTCAGAGTTAGGCAGATGCCTCTTTGTTTAAATTTGACAATAATAAGCCAAAATTGAAATACAAAGAAGTCAGTTTTAACATGTTCTATGTTACTTTCTTACAGGCAACTAAAAAATATATATCTCATCACCACAGAATGTGTTTAAAATAAAGTTGGACACTTCCGAAGGAAGATTTAATAGAAGTAAACACAAAGAAAGCATGGATTATTGCAGCCGCATATTGATTTCAGTGCTCTAGGTTATGAGCAAAACAGTTTCCTTCATGTCAATACAATTCATTCTATTACATCAGTAATTATTAACCTTTCTCTTGGAAAACCTCTTCTCTTTTGCTGCATATGACAGACATTTCTCGATATTGCTTGCCTTTGGGTAGATGGATCTTATTTATATAAAAATGATCCAGATGAGAAATTAGCACATATAACCCTCCCGCCAAATGTTGCCCTTCTGACTGCTTTTGTAAATAAAGTTTTATTGGAACACAGTCACATACATTCATTTACAAATTGTCTATAGCTGCTTCCACACTGCAACAGCAGAGTTGAGTAGTTGCTACAGAGACAATATGGCCTGCAGATGCTAAAATATTTAGTCTTTGGTCTATTACAGAGAAATTTTGCCAGTCCCTGATCTAGACAAACGCTGTCCAATGGAGTGTTCTTTGGTGATGGAAATGTTGTATCTGTGCTGTTCAAAAAACTAGCCATGAGTTACATGTAGCTATTGAGCAACTGTGGCTGTATGGATTTAGGAGCTTTTTTTTTTTTTAAATAAATTTTGGATAGCCACATTTTATTTTGGCTAATCACCCCTAGCAGTTTTGAAAGAATACTTATCTATGAGCATAAACTTGTACATATAAATAACTTTCTGTTATATCACTTAAATGATTATTGGTGCCGAAATGATGAAAACATGTAATGATTACAACTCTGATTTGTCAGTACTAGATTCCTCTAGTGAACTTTATTTCATTTTCTGAAGACTACTTTACACCTTTCCTCTTTTTCAAACCTCCAAATTCCTCTTCCTTCCTCCACCTTATTTTAGCTTCTGTTCTCACCTTTGAATTCATCAAGAAAATAAATTAAAAGGATCATCATTTTCCCATTATCAAATCTATAAACCAGATCTTCCTTCTGCACTCAAATTATCTTCCCTGTTGTTATACTCCATATTGTCCATATAGTTTGTTCATTTATTTTAATCTCTTCAGAGCACTCTAACTTAGAACAATATCATGATATATCCATTTTCCTACTAATATACATTTGAATTTTTTTTTTTTGTACTTATCTGTGAACATGTAGTGAAGCTGATAAGAGTTTTTCTAAGGTACATTCCTAGAAGTGAGATTTCTGTATTAGAGGATTTGGACACTTCCAGTTTTACTTGATATTGTCAAAGTGGTCTCCAAAGTGATTGTACTTATTATATTACTACTAGCAGAGAATGAGAGTTTTCCCAAGTCCTTGCAAAAGTTAATATTGTGGCATTTTTATTTATTTATTTATTTATTTATTTATTTATTTATTTATTTATGGCTGTGTTGGGTCTTCATTGCTGCGCGGGCTTAGCGCAGGCTCAGTAGTTGTGGCACACGGGCTTAGTTGCACCGCTGCATGTGGGATCTTCCCAGACCAGGGCTGGAACCCGTGTCCCCTGCATTGGCAGGCGGATACTTAACCGCTGTGCCACCGGGGAAGCCCGGCATTTTTATTTTTAACAAATTTCAAGGTATGAAATGGGATCTTCTTCTTGTTGTAATTTGCATTTCCTTATTTATCAGCAAGATCAAGTGTCTTTCCATCTATGTAGTTCTAATTCTTTCATTTCAGCATATTACTTTGCTATGTTAAAAAATCTGTATACTTACTGATAACATTTATTCTCTTCTAATGTAACATTTATTCTCTTCTAATGTTGCATTATTACAAACATCGCTCTGGTGAAAATGCAGAGATGAGTTATTAACTGTACTCCAGATATTCGCTATAACTTGCAGAACTTTCTACGCCAAACTCACTACTGAATCAAGAATGTGCACCCCAGTCTAAGTCATAGAATGCACTGCAGCCATCAGGATCATTCCTATGGTTGTTGTTTAACTATACTATGAATTAACACACTCATCTTCTTAGCACTTCCTGTGAGGTTCTTTCTTTCTTCCTGGGCCCCAGCATTACCCTATCAGTCTCTTGAACTACTTCACACTTTCTCTCTCTTCAAATTGTCAACAACTTTCTCCATCCTTCAGTCTCATTAAAGCCCTTCCTTATAGTATCCCTGATGAAGGAGAAGAAAATCTACAAAATTACTTGTGTCTATAGTTACATATCAGGTTTTCCTTCCTCTTCTTTGCCTTCCTGAAACATAGGAAGACTAATCCCTCCACAGCTTTGCTAGGTCTCGTCATTTAACTTCTAAAGTCTCCATTTTGTTTCTGAGACATAATCAAATTTTCACTCTTTCCTGGCTTATCCCCATCAGCATACAACCGTAATTTAAAAAGCTTCCCCTGGAACCCACATTCTCTAGTTACTAGGATAAAAGGGTTTTATCCTACTTCTCTTTATAGTAGCACTCTGAAGCAATGATCAGTTGTCTCTTTGTCTATTTCCTCATCTTTCATTCTTTTGTTTTCTTAATAATTGTAATGAAACTTGCCTTGCTGAGGTTACTAGTAGTTACCAAATCGCCAGATTCTCAGTCCTCATGTTACTTGACTTCTCAGCAACTATTAATTTACTTGCATCCACCTTGAAATTTTTTCACCATTTGACCCCTAAATTGTGTTTCTGCCTCATAGCTATGTTTTTGTAATCTTTGTAGCTATTTCTTCTTCTCTTCCATATCGCTAAAATCTCAAGTGCCTCAAGGCTCATTTGTAGCTATTTCTTCTTCTCTATCCTCACACATTCCCCACAGAACCTCATCCAGTCTCATGACTTTAGATACCATCTATCTTTGACTTCCAAATGTATATCTCTAGCCTTAATTTCTTTCTTGAGCCTAGGTCTCTGTATGCAAGTGAATATGTGATGCTTCCATGTGGCTATGTTACAGGTATGTCAAATTGTCCAAAGTAGGACTCCCCCCCCCCACATATCACCTCAAACTGCTTTTCTTCCCCATCTCAGTGAATGGCACCGTCATTCACTCAATGTGTTAAGTCCAAGGCCTAGCAGTCATTCTCACTTCCTCTTTCCTTCATATCCTATATCCAAACCATAATTTGTTTAACTCTTTATTTACCATATACAGTCAACGAGGTAGGTACTTTGTCTCTCTGTAACAGGGTGAGGCTGGTAACAAAGCCAAGTTCGACTGCTTGCCACTTGAAAGGCCGATAATCTAGACACAAGTGTTGGTGGAAAAGGAAAATTTGTTTTATTCAGGAGCCCAGCAACCTGGGAAGATGGTAGACTAATGTCCTAAGACCATCTCCAAGTTGCCAGTTAGGAAACAAAGGTTTTAAAGGCAATGTGAGGGAGGAGACTGCATGGTGCATGAGTGTACAGTTCTCAGATTGGTTGGCATCAAGGTGAAGTTTCGAGCATCACCAATCTTGTGGTTTCAACTGGTCTGGGGTCTACGTGCTTGTGGTCGACAGTTTTCATCTGGTGGGGGTCTACTTCTTGCTTCCTGTAAAAACAACTTAGGAATTTGTGTCATACCTTTATCTATACTTTTCAGGGAACTGGGAGTTCAGTAACTGCTATATGGCTGCATTGTAGTCTAACTTGTTGCAAGTTTCCTGGCCCAACAGCTATTCTTTGTATCTAGATCTTCACATTTCCTAGTCATTTCCTCTTGAGCCAGCCTTTTGAGGCACAGGGGAGGCCTGGGAGACTAGAGCGAAAGCCTTTTACTTCAAAGGACAGGGACACAGGGGCTTGTATGTGGTTTCAATCCCCCCTTTTCTTTGATACTCCTCAATCTTGAGAAGAACAGATGTTGGACAAGAAAGGGAGTAACATTTTGGATAGAGAGGTTGATCATAAACTCAGCAGAGGAACTCAGTTTTAGGGGGACTCTGTTTCATATCTGCATATAGTTGGCACACTATAGGTGGTCATCAAATATCTATTGAATGATGAATGAATGAATGCAGCAGTAAAAGTGCTTTTATGTGAAATATGTAAATCTTTTCTTAAACCAGAGATAGCTTTCAGAAAAATGAATGAGATTTAGCATTGCTTTCATATGCTTAAGTAAAAATGCTTTAAAAATAGTCAATTGAGATTATAATTACTTATGTTTTAAATTTATATTCCACTGGCATAATGGTTATATTCTTTACTTTTACAGGTGTGTTATTTTTGGCTTTCCTTCCTGGGTGGATTTCCTGATATTTTATGCCATTTCCTCATCTTTCAATCTAAATGTATAATTTAAGAAAAATTAGCCATTTGTGAAGGAAAGATAGTCCCTTGTGGCATTCAAGGGTATCTAGCAAAAGAAAAAGGCACACACAATTATCCAAGATAGATTTATAGTACTTCTGACAGCACAGGTTAAACAAATAGTTAACAAATTCAAAACAGAGCAATTCCAATCCTTCATTAGAACTCATGAGTTCTGTGTATGTCGGGTGGTGAAGCATATAGCAGTAGTTAATTATTTTGATTTGAACTATGAACTCTTGTAAGCAAGAGTAATGAGTAAAAGGACACTATTCTTTCTTATATGAAAAAAAGCATAGTTTGATGGGTCACAAAATCTTTCAAATGTTGATGTTTGAGCCTTTTACCTAAAATATGGTACTGTAGTGTAGTGGGTATCTGGGTAGTAGGTATTTTTATCTTCCTGGCTTTCTTTTCTTTGCATCTTTTTCTCTAAGAAGAGCATCCCCTTCTTCCACCTGATGGAGCCTATAATCACCTGGCTACCCTTTATTAGGTTCATTGTGCATAGGAAATAAAAGATCCAATTTCCTTTTAAAATATTGATATAAATCTTGGAAAGGGCTGCTATGAACTTTCCTCTGGCATTGCTAGGTATAATTATAACCCAAACTCTATCTGATGATGGCAAGGAGACAAACTTCTTGAGCATGAAACCATCATAGAGTAAAATTGAGCAGAGAGAGGGGGCGTGTTTTGTAATACTTTATTATAATGCATTCCTAGATTCAGCTATGCCTAAATTATCCCTGGATCTTTATGTGTTTGAGCCAATATATTCCAGTATTTATTGACTTTTTGTCTCTTGTAACCAGAAGTGTCCTTACACACACCAGTATTGATAGGGTTTCTATGTAAATATTTACATAATTGTTTTCTTTTTAAAAATTTGTGTTTAAAATATATTAAAGTCATTTCCATGGTACTCAAGTATTAACAGAAATAGAAAATATTAGCCTTTAGAGAATTTAGGTTTTACTTGAAATGACTAAATGACAGATGTGTCAAAAAATTTAACTAACAATGCATGACCTATATATAATTCTGACATTGCTGACTTGCTGTCTAGGAACTGCAGAATTATAAAATTGATTGGATTATTGAATGCATGTGATTTTATTTATCCTCTGTCCCTGTTGCTTTTTAGTCTCCTTTTTGGGTACCTTTCTCTAAGTTAATTGCTTTTGTTACTCTTTATACTCTCTTTGTGTTATGTCATCCACATATATGATTTCACCGCTGACCCGTATGCTGATGACTCCCAAATTTGTATCTTCTCCCTGATTTTCAGGTTTCTGTATTCAACTGCCTCTAGGTAGATATCTTTTCTTACCAAAAAAGGTATAATTTTATTCCATTATTTCTTAGTCTCATGTGAAATCATAATTAATATCACTGAGTAAATATCAAGAGAGCAGAAATATGAGGAAGTAGCAGCGTTAAAACCTATTAGTATGCAAAACGATGTAGCTAGATAGCAACTCAGAAGACCTTGGGCATGTACATTAACTCCTCCCCTGAGTCCCTTGCTGATCTACTTACACTGGATAATTAAATCTAAAATTAATGGAACAGGCCTTGGGTGGCATGCCCAACTCATTTCCCACCTTCTTGCTTCAAAGTTTTTCTAGTCCTGTAGAGGCCATCTAAATTAATGGCCACCATACTCAAATTCTGGTAGTCGTGATTGATTTGTCCCTTTCTCCAAGTTCTGACAGATAATCAACATTTTTCCTACCTTGATGTTTCTCTAATCATTTCTCTGTGCTTCAACCCTAATTCTCCTATCCTCATATTTTAACTGAAAATTGCAGCAACCCTTCATTGATCCAGTAGCACTTTCCCACTGATGCCTTTATAAAACCCTCTTTGGGGTAGTTTAGGAACCCCTACAATGTGCTTTATATTTGGTATCGTTGTGTAGACCTGTGTGTATATTTGGTATAATTGCATTTAGCACATATCAAAGTACTTTAATTTGTTTGTCTATTCTTCTAGGTTAGGCTCAATTTCCCTTATTATTATTGTTCATTATGGAAGAGGCAGGGGACCTTGAGTCCGTTTAAAATATGTGGAATAGCATTTACCAGGTTTTATTGCAATTTTTATTTAAAGGTACCACTGCCTGGCATCTGACCAAAGAAAAATCTAGAGCACTTATCTAAATTGTCAATTTCTCTGTGAATTCCAGCATTATATCTAGGGTTAAAAGTTTGCTTCATTACTGTCAGCCTTTTATACATATATTCTTCAACTGACAGCTCTGTGACATTATTCCTTTGATTCTGTGCCTTTGTAACGTTTAACTAATGTTTAATCCTCTGGATTATGAGATCTGTAATAAACCTATTATCGAATTTCAGAACCTGAGTACAAATTGAGACATCACTTTGATGGAAATTTCCTCCCCAAGATCATCTCCTGGTCATCATTTTACTCTGCTCAAATGTTCCATCTTCTGAATACCTACCTAGACTGTAATTGCAAAATAGCTGCCAACACTCCCTGCCCTTAAAATCCTCTTCACAACACTTTGTGTCTTCTTACCCTATTTCATTTCCCTCAAAGTACTAGTCATTAACTGCTATCATTTTATTTCCTGTTTGTGTATTTGCTTATTGCCTCTCTCACTACTAAAATATAAGCTCCTGTTGTCACAGACCTTGTTTTATCCACCATGCCATTTTATTCCTAGAGTCTAGAACACAATGAGTCTAGCATATTAGGACTACCACAGCTATTTTTCCAAATGAAGAAAAACTAGAGCATAAAATTATGCTAGTTTTATTTCTTTCTCTACAGTATTCATTAATATGTTGTATTTTTTGTTTGTATTATTAGTCTTTAAACTTATCTGTCTCCTCCCCAGTTTCAACTATATTATTGAGGTCATTCTTTTCCCATTTAATATGAATATAATATGAACATAATATTTTGCCTTTGCCTTATCATTTTCTTTTCCTTGCGTCTATCTGAAACTTTCAGTATCTTTGGTAGTTTCCCTCTCCCCAAGTTCATTAACTAATTATTCTTCCTTTATCATTCATCTTATCTTTGATTCATCTAATTTTTATATTTCCTTATTAAATTATCTAGTTTCTTATTTTAGTTTTTATCTAGATTGCAGAGAATGTGAAAAACTACCTTCTCATTAGTTGTAAGAGTAAATTTGTATTGAGAAACCTGTTCTCTCTTAGGTTCAGCTCCTAAGTTTAGTCTTATGGAGGGAAAGAAAAAAGAAGAAAACATCAACTTCACTTATTAAGTTACACTCTCTAAGAATGACAAGTAAAAATACAGCAAAGGATTTGTATAATGGCTGTGACATGACACCCGCAGTCCATTCATTTCCGAACGAAAGGAAACTCTATATATAGAGACTAGAATTGAACAGGGTACTTTCAAATTACTGGTTAACCACATTAAAGGTGAAGAACTGGGAAAAGGTAGTCACAACTACGCTGTAGTTTACACTGCATGGACATTCCATTCATCAGTCACTCTTTATGACTGTTGTCATGCTTCCATTTCTCAAACCTCAGGGAAGCTTGAGGCATAGGTGTTGGAACATCAACAATTAAACTCAGGAAACATTTCAAATACTTGGTACTTGTCATACTTGTGTACTTTGATTCACGTCAGGATTCACAGGTCAGTCTCAAAATCTGCCAACTATTAAATCTTTCTTGAACTATGATTTTTTGTTTGCCTTTGGGTTCATTTATTTCCTAACTAGTAAAAAAATAGATGTGTCCATTTTCGCACTTGGGGAGGAAAAAACGAAGGTTCCCGTGGTATGTGGAATGGATTTTTTCCAGATTGTAATTTGACTCTAACACCAATATATTTAATGTGTTCTTGATATTTATTAAGAGTTAAGGATTAAAAAGTGATATTTAAAAAATATAATGTGTGTCATTATGTATATATAATATATATATATATAATTTGGAATGAACTTTCTTGAAAAATAAGTATTTTTGAGTATATGAAGTTGGTTAAGGGCATGAATTCCAGAAATATATTGCCTGTGTAAAAATTCTTTGCTCTGCTGCTTACCAGTTACATGGCTCTCAGCAAGCCTCATTCTCTTCAACTGTAAAGTAACTGTAATATTGGTACTTAAATAATAGTGCTCTTGAAGGAATAAAACATGTTACAAGCTGAGAATAGGGAATGACATATTAGATGCAATGCAAATATGTAGCGGTATAATTATTTTTCAGATTTGAATTGGAGAAAAGTAATACAGTTTTTATTTAAGAAAAAATAAAAGCAAATCAAAGCAGGCATAAGAGAAAATTAAATCACCAACTTAATATGATCAACAGATGCATGGTTTAGTAAGTTTTTAAAAAATTATTCCAGTTAGAAGCCAAAATGAGTATAAGACGCTAAAACTACTTATGGAGTATGCATCTTTTATGCAATTCATAGAAATCAAAAATATTTCATACAGTTTAAAATAATTATTCTGCAGAGAACAACGTAATATCTACACATTCCCATATTTCTGTTTCTCTGCAGTTTGGAACTTTGTCTAAAGTAATGGTGAATGCACCAATTTTAAAAAATTGATCAAGTAGAACAAAGTATGCCAGTTGATTTGAAGTCTTTTAGTGCCTAATGATTTAATACGATACATCTATAAAGATATGTAGTAAAGGTTAGAGTATAAACCTGGATCTTGAGGGAAATCTGGCCTAGAGAAAAAGTGGAAGACATTTATGACTATAGACATAGCTAACAAATATGAGTGGATTTTAAATATTTTCTTCAATAGTATTACTTTGAACATAGGAGGGGATCCAAATTTTGTGAAGCCTAAAAAATCTTGGGATTCTCCTTTAAGTAAAATAAAATAAAATAAAATAAAATAAATTATAAATACAACATTGAGTTTTAAAGAATATTTCAAACCAAAAAATTAGAACAAAATGTAAATATTTAAAAGCTTCAAGTTTATAAAGATCACCTTCACCTCAATAGAAGAGAACGATTACAGTTGATCATGGTTGATTGTAGTTTTTTTATTATTAAAATAGAAATGTTTTTTTCAGTTCACAGTATTTTTATTCCCATGATGAGATAGTCATGGATGTCCTTGTTGAGAAATGTTTTATAAGTTTAGTAGTATCTCCACCAATGTATTTTGTATCTAATTGTCAATAAAAATATTTTTCAGATATCTTCATGTATTTCACTCCTCTTCATTAATTGGATTATTAAAAATCACATAGCCTATTTATTATTTCCTTTTGCAGTGCATATTTTCTTAATGAATTACTATATCTGGCATTATCTGGAAAAGAAAAATATTTTTAAAGTACTCTGTGTTATTCATATTTATCACTGTTATTTCATATTCCATTAATATTTAATCTAAAATTAAATATTCAACAAATAAATTTTTAAATGGCAAAAGAAGGCAACCTATAGAAAAAGTGACACAAAAAGTGTCTAAAGTCATAAAGTTAAGCCATTTAGCCTTCACAAAAATGCTAATAATGGGTGAAGTATGAAACCAGTAATAGTCATAAACTGATCTTCACTTTTTAGAATCTAAGTTCAAAACGTTGCTCATTTATGAAAGTTTAGAATAAAGCACTGTTCATTTTAGATCAAGTGTATATTTGTATGGGCTAGAAGATATAATAGTCAATATATTAAACTATTTAACACTAAAAATTCCCTTCATTTTATAAATGTTACTGAAATAAAAATTAATAAAGCTTAGATCAAAAAGTAATGCTACAATGAAACATTTAACCAGTGAGCAAATTTCATATAGAAACTCCAAGAAAACACAACAAAATGTTTTTTTACCCTGAAAAAAAGTATTAAAAGTATTACCCTCATTAAATCCTAAATGTACCTTCATTCCCAAATCAAATAATAGAGTACATTAGGCAGAACACTTTGTCCTCTTTTGATTTCTTTATAAACAAGGTAAACATTAAAAGATTGATTCTAATATGAACAGGGAAAGTGTTATTTTGAAATGAAGGTGAACATGTTGATAATTTCATTAAACTGAAATGATATAATTAACTTAAATTCAGAAAATTATAAAGGTTCGATGGCTCAGGGGAGTTGTTTTTTTAAATCAGACCTTTCACCTCTAGGTTACCATTTTGAATCCAAACCATATAAAAAGAGACTGAAAATTGCTAACACATGATGTTACTTGATGGCTTGTAGGAAATTGGTTGGTGGTCTGAACATAATCCCATGGACAGGTATTCACATCATTAAAAAGGCCATCAGTGTTTGCGGTAATTTATCTCTTTTCATCCGGGCTTAAAAGAAACAAAGGAATTACTTGTAAAAAAATCTCTCAAGGGCAAGAAAGGAATTTATTTAAATAGATTCAGAAAAAAATTATCAAAATTAACCTTTTCTATAAATAATATCTGAAGCATAGAAACTCTGAGATTAATAATTCAGTTCTTTTGGTATATAATTTATCCATTTCAAAGCAGAAAATGATCTTTGAATTTGTCAGTATTTGGGGACAACAAGGGAAAACAGAACAATAGATATTTGGACAGAATTTTCACAAAATCTGTTGTATGTGTGCATGAGTGTCTGTGAATGAATAGATTCCCACAACGTGTATTTAAATTTTCTCAAAACACTCAGCATAGAGTTAAACATACTCATATATCTCTAAGTATGATAATTTTAAGTCCAAGAGAAATATTTTATAATGTATACCTATGTGATAAAAAGTTTAACATTTAGTAAACTAAACTTTGGTTCTATAAATGAAAATAGTCCTGAAATTTAAGCATAAGGTAGACTTGAACTAGAATTTAATTTAAGTCAATTCAATTAAGCTTAAACCACAGAAATTGAAAATCTCAGACTGGAAACATCCTTCGCTATTTCCTTATGCAACTTCACTTCATTCCTCCCTGATATTTAAATTTCCTTCTTTAATGTGTGGTCCTTTTTTCCTCTACTTCAGTACATTTAGAAATGGAGAAATAATTTTTCATAAAACATTAAATTCCATTCTGAGGTTGCTTGCGTGAGGATTCTTCAGTGTATTGCGTTGAAATATGCATATCCCAATCATATCCATCAGTAGGTCCTAATTTTGCCTTCTGTGCTGACATCTAAAATGTAGATAGTCTTTTCCCCAGTGATGTTTTAAATAGACCCTACCTTTCATGCATATTTATGCATGTTCAGCTTCTGCCTGAGACTAAATAGCTAACAATTGTTAGAGCAGTAATAGAAGCCCTGGCTTGCCACCTTCACCAAGTCCTGTGCTTTTAACCATGATGATACATATACTGTGCTTACATTGCTGAAAAGAAGAACAATGGTCTTATGAAGGAAAAAGAAGTAACGAAACACATGTTGCAGAAATACCACTCTGAAGAACAATGTAACACAGTTTTAAGGGGACAAGACCTGGACAGGTGGCTGGTTAGGAGAATTCAGATTGGGCATATCTGGGTGTGAGTAATTTACAAATCACAGGACTGGTTGGGTGTCTCAGTGTCAGGGAGGGAGAGGAAGCTAAACTAAGTCTGTGACTCTAGTTTAAAATACTGAGAAGATGTGGTGCAATCAGCTAAGTTAGGGTCTTAGGAGAGGAGTGGGGATTGCCCATCCTGGTGGAGGTAAGTTTTTCTTTCAGACTTTCATTACCTACACTGGGGGCGAGGGGGCTTTTTTTCAGTTTTATCGAGGTATAATTGACCAATAAAATTGTAAGATATTTAAAGTACAATGTGATCTCTTGATGTACATATACATTGTGAAAGAATTCCTCGCATTGACTTTATTAACACATGTATCAACTCACATACTTACCTCCTTTTTTTTTTTTTTTGGTGAGAACATTTATGTTCTACTCTCTTTGCAGTTTTCCATCATACAATACATTGTTATCAGCTATAGTCATCATGTTATACATTAGATCTTCAGACCTTACTCATCTTATAACTGAAAGTTTATACTGTTTTACCACCCTCTCCCTATTTCCCACATCCCTTGACCCTAGCAACCACTTTTCTACTGTTTCTATGACCACATTTTTTCTTTGAGGTTCACATGGAAGTAAGGTCTCAGACAGCTGTATTGCATTTTAATAAATTTAGAAGTTTAGATATTTGGAATAAGGATTCTAAGGTGAAATTTCAAGTGGAATTGAACATATTTTAATGAATATGTAGTTAGTTAAAAAATAATTCATATTCCACATACAAAACAATAATGGATTCAGTATTTTTCGATTATTTTACAAAATTGTTCTACTGTAAATGTTTGTAGAATTTCTAATGTGCTAATTATGACAACCTACGTTTTCTGAAGACTTCAGTGGGTCTCTAGAGATCCTAAATGAAACTTTAGAGTTAATGCGACAAATTAAGAAATTGAGATGCACAGAGATAGAGATTTGTCCACACATACACAGCTAGTAAATGAAAAAGCTAAAAATCAAATCCAGAAAGATGAAGTGGATCAGATCTGAAACATTTTATACCAATAGTTTCATGCCAAGTAAGCCTCCAAGATACTTGACGTTTTTACACAAAGCCTCTTGTCTGTCAAAGGACTCTCACCCTGCTTTCTTTTGTAATAAATACCCTTAAAATGATCAAAGCATTTTTGGTACCAAACAAGATAATGTAATTGATGGTTTTCTTTATTGAACAAAAAGCCTGAATCCATAGGGTCAAAGTTCTTTATTTTAGGAAAGTCTACAAGCTGGGACATGTGTATCTGTACTGAATAGGTCAGGTCACATGGAAGTTGTACTTGACAATAAACATATTTCTACCACTGAATTTTTTTTTTTTCAGTAGGGTGTAGGATTTAGGACACAGAATCATTTTCATGACACATCAAAATTCATGCGGGAGCAAATAGCTATCTCTGATCAGTGAAATAAGCTTGGTAGTATTATCAATAGAGAGTGATAGGACTGTGGCAAGCTAAAGAAACCACACCAGAGCTCAATTCATATGGGAATATAGGCATAATGTGGCCATTATGTTGTTGGGTTTTTTTTCCAAGATGAGTTGGAAATTCACGGTATTTGATGTTATTTCATTTTAGGTGGAGGGAGGTGGGTTAGAAGATACACTAGTTTTACATCTTAAGGACAAATACACTTTAAAAACATTTTTTCAGCCCAACAAAATAGAGCTCTAAATTCACTTAATCTAAAATCCTTCAGTTTTCCATTTCTGTTTTAACTGTATCAGATATTTTTGGGATGATGGAAAGTAATGACAGTGAAAATAAAATATGCAGGTTTTTCTAAATAATGTACATCCATCCTATGGAAAATTGCTGAAAATCACTAAGAATCTACAAGAATAATTTCTATACAAAGAAAAAATGTACTTATTCAGCTCTCCTTTAAGAATATGCCCAATATATGTTATAAACTAATGAGCTTGAGAAATATTATGTTTATAAATGCTTAATTTCTTTTCACTTGATATACAGGAAACTGCCAATAGTAGTTCATGTTGATAGCACAGTTACCTGGGGGAACACATCTTTCGGGATGAAAAGCAGGGGATAGAAATCAGGAATCTGTCTTTCCACAGTGACGGTAAACTGCTGTGTCTTAGATAACTGGAGGTAGGTTAAGATCCAGAGTCAGAAAAATAAAACTGAATTATCTATCAGGAACAGGAGTCAAGTTACCAGGCTGCACTTGGAAACACAGAAATCTGGGTTATATGGTGAAACAGATGCAGCAAAATGAAAGTGAGACTGAACCGTAGTAGCTTGTGTCAGATTGCCCAATGCAGATGGGACAGAGTGGAGGTCAGAAGAAGGAGGAGGAGAAGGAGAAACTTGGCCTCAGTTTCAGAGGCTGAAAAAATTTATAAGCAGATCATCCAAAGACAGTGGAGTATCTGGAAGGCTTGAATACCTGGCAGGATACAGTGGTGAATCCCCCACCACGTCTGGTTCACATTAAGATGTGTGTTTCAGCTTGCACACTTCCATCCTTAGCCAGGCAGGACAATCTGGGCTTAGAACAGAGGTTAACACATGGCTATATTTTTGTACTTCTCTTCATACTAGGTTCTGAGAAACAGACAACAAATCTAAAAATAGAAATCTAGTTCTGAGGCCAGGGACTGTTTTCTGTCTCTTCCCTCTTTTCAGTCCACTTCATCATCTGTATATTTTGTCTCCAAGGACACTTTTAAAAAGACAGTGCATCTCCTCTTTAGTTATGATGTTGAGAAAAGATATGGTCAGAGTCCAGTCTATTGAACAGTTTCATGTGTCTTGGTTAAGGACCAATAACTATTTTGAGTGAAAACTTTACTCAACAGAAAAATCTGGATAAAATTCTAAAATATTTTGGCAAATCTAGTTTCACCATTCTTTGAAGACATTTTCTGAACATGTACTATATGTCATGTACCATTATAGGATTTTGAGGTAAACAATATATACATGGTCCTAGCCTTCTCAGATATCAGTTTCAAGATAGAGACAGATCTGCAGACAAATTATCAAGGTGTGATGAAGCACTATTAACATAGATGTGTAACAAATGCAATGGAAATACTGAAGAGCAAGGCTGATATTTACCTTAAAATTAGAGAAAATTTCACACTCCAGTTTTAAAATAAAAATCCTTCAAATTCTTCTATAAATGTCTCTTTTCTTTGCTCACCAAATACATTTACCTAATTCATTATTTGATAATAATGAACTAAACTGAATTTTGTTGCATTAATTTGCTGTGAAGGCCATAATACAGTATCATAAGCTTAGTGGCTTAGACAACAGAAATTTATTTTTATTGTCTCAGAAATCTAACCTCCAGATCAAGATGTCGACAAGGCCATGTTTCGTCTGAAAGCACTAGAGAAAGATCTGTTCCAGGCTTCTATCCTAGCTTTTAGTAGTTCCTTGGCTTGTGACAGCATAACTCCAGTTTTCACATGGCATTCTCCCTGTATGCATGACTCTGTGTCTAAATTTCCCCTTTTATAAGGATACCAGTCTTATTAGGGGCCCATCCTACTCTAGCATGACCTCATCTTAATTAATTATATCTGCAACAATTCTGTTTCCAAATAAAGCTATATTTTGAGGTTGTAGGCATTAGGGCTTCAACGTATGAATTTGGCAGCAGGAGAGGGGGCAGTGAAATTCAACTCATTTTTCTAAAGCTTGTTTTATGATAAGAGGCCTAATTTCCCTCCAAGGGTAGGATACTCTGAACCTGAATTTAGGTGCTAATATTACCATATGAATACAGTTGGCATTGTACATTCTGTCTACTGTGGGTGCTTAGGAAATATTGATAATAAGGTCTGCAAAGTATCTGGACATTTGAATGTTGTTGTAAGAAAAATAGATGACTATAAGCTGTTCTGAGATCGAAGTTGAGAGAAAATTTCCCTAGTAACAGCCAAGTGTGTATTGGATTTATGATTTTTTTTTAAAAGGTGCTCTTAAGTTTTGCTGAAAGATTTGTATGTTTTTCAGTCATACTAGGAATTCAACGTTTCTTCCATGGCTTCTTGCAAAAGAGAATCTGTGGTAATACAAAGCTATTCGGTTAGATGAATTCAATCTGGAAGGAATAAGAATGGGTTCACCACCATGCAGTTTGGTTTGTCTGCCACTAGGTGTTATACTGAAATGGTTAAAAAAGTGAGAGAGACACATTGTTTTATTTACATAAAGAAGGATAAACTATGGTTACTATACATAAGTGTTGGTAGATTACCAAAGAATGATTGGCATATGTTAACAAGAAACCTATGTTTCATTTTGATTGATTTATCATACTGAAATACAGGACATAAGCTTTGCATTACAGCAGAGGCCTGTTGCACAGAACATGGGGTGGGGGGCAGGGTTGATAGACTTGATAGACTGAGAAACTTGTTATTCTTGCTACTCTGACACAAGTGGCAAATTTTAAGAGGTAGCATAACCGATACTGAGATTTGTACATTGTTAAAAATTTAAGTCATGACATTTGTGTCACTGTTGGATAATATATATATATTTTTTTTACAAGAGCAGTATTTGGGTATTCAGAGAGCTTCTGTCACTTCTGAGTCATTGGCCTGAGAATAAAAGATAAGAAATTAAAAATTAGCAGTAGCAATGACATAATCAAGTTTGACATTTTCATAGAGAACATTATACCAAAGGAAAACATGTGGGTACTCAAATTTTCAGAAGAAAAGTTAATGGGAAAAAAAGAAGAGACTAGTCAGAAGTTTCCAAAGAGAAAAGGTAGAAAATTAAAATCAGTAGAAACTGTATAGAATCTGCTTAAGGGCACACTATTAGAGATTAACGAACACTGAGAAAAACAAAATAAAATGATAAGATGTGGGTGGTTGGTCAGCATGCAAGATAGGTGATAAAAGCCTTCAATACTGACTTTTAGGGATAATGTCAAACAAACAAACAAACAAACAAAAATCAAAGTCATCTCCAAATGCAACATAAAACAATCTCCTTGAGATAAGTATGCCAGAAATGCAAAATCTCCTGGAGACTGACTTGGTCTATTACACTGCTATGTTGGGAATGAACCGATCTGAAGAGATTGCAAATAATGCAAAGGAGTTGAATGGTTGCTTTGTGCCTGGCATTCCCCCCAGAATGATAAAGAAGTGTCTACCCTAGAGTTACTTTGTGCAGAGAAGGAAGGTGGAGAACTGTCAGAGAAATTAAAACAAAGACTTGATTGAAAAAATATGAGAAATTAAGTGGCCATAAATCACTAAGTTCAAATGGTGTTCATCTAAAACTTCTGAAGAAGTTAAAGAAGGATGTAGCTAAGCTACCACCAAAAATGTATCAACACCTTCCATCAAAGAGGAGGGTGATGAATGCCCATCCATCCCTAAGAATAGTCCAGTACTACTTCTAAGGTTAGGTTTTAATAAAAAACATGGTGTTGTATAGAATTATTCATGCCTTTAAAAAAAGTGTAAATATTTTTCCCCTTATGGAAAACGTATACTTTCATGATTTGTTTATTTTTTTCTGTATATTTCTCCACACACTGGCTTTCTCCCCTGTTTTTTTTTTGTTCTTGTGGTGGTGGTTGTTGATTTCTGAGTGCATTTCCCCATACTTTGCTATCCTGAACATTATTGAACACTATTTACTAGACACAAACTAATTGGTTACCAGGGAGAGGATTGTAATCCAGCCTGAAATAACTCATGGCAGCATTTGTTGGTTGTCAACTTGATCTGGTCAATAAGCAACAACTTTATTATTACAACATGTGGTAGGGCTTTAGGTACTAAGTGCCTGTGCTGAGAAGAGCACAATAAAACCTGTTTGGTAAACTTGATTACCCAAAGCAATGCTTGCATCTATTTGCCTGAGAATTTTCTCACATTTTGTGACAGTTGTTATAATTGAGTTAGAGTAATTCCAAGATGTAGAAATTAACACAGATTAATAAATGGCTTATGAGCATGCCAGTTTCTGGTGATGAATTCAGGGCCTCCCATTAACAATCAGACATTGATTGCACAAGGGACTACAGCTGACTGTTTAATTCTTAGCAGGTGGGCACAGGCCAGGCCTTCCCATCTTGCACTGGCAGTGAACCTTGAACGTGACCTCTCCAAGGGAAGGAGGGGAATTCATTGACCATGTTTACTTTATACTGAAACTCTTTTTAAATGAAGGCCCCTAACTGTGCTGAATTGTTCTTAGGTAAGAGTGTGAGATGTGTGGCATGACTGGTGTTTTTGACAGTCTCAGGAACACTTAATTTCATTCGTGAATTTCAGCCAGCTCCAAAGCCATCCCTATACCCAGAGGATAAGTTCATGGTGGAATCAGATGAGCTTCTTAATGGATTTTCATAAAGGTGTGATGTCCTGTTCACTTCATTTTGCTAAACATTAAGGAGGGAAGGGATTCAGGGCATCCTCCTCTGACTGCCCCATTCTTTGGATTAATAAGCCAGGACTGCACGGTGTCTTCTAGCTATTACCTCCTCATCTCAACTGGTTTATCCAAGCCATCCAAAAAATCATCATTTTTTTTTTTTTTTTACTGTTTTACTGAATTGGACAATTATTCCAGAGTAATTATGGGTATTCTTATTTTCCATCTCCTGAATCATATCCTTCTTTCCAAATTGTGACATGATTCCTTAAAATACACATCTGTCCTCCAGAGGAAAAAACTCTCTAAGGGAAGAAGACTGTGTCAGGTGGTGAGAAGGAGTATTCCTTCAGAGAATAGTCAGGGCATTTGACAATTGGATCTCAGTCTTTTTAGATCACTGACCACTTTGAAAATCTAACAAAAACTATTGGACTCTGTTCATCAGAAAAATGTACGTGTAAACATTTTAGCAATTCAATTCCAGGTGGTTCATAAAGCTACAACAACCATCTCCAGATTAAGGATGCTGGGCCAGCTGATACATTGAGTGCAATAAACTATGAGTTGGAACCCTTATTCTGCATAGTGACTTTGTTCTCTACTGAGTGTCAGAGGTGTTACCTAGCCACACTTAAACATGTTATCTACTTTTCTATCAAATGGAAGTATAAGATGCTCTTCATGCATGAGATGTAGTGAAACTATTACTATATTGATCACTAGGATAACTAAATCTAACTCCAATTCTAACTGTGATTAACTTGCTACGTGTGTAGTTTTATTAATTCTCTGAGCAATAGTTTCTTTATCAATTAACTAAATACATTGGATGAGGTTTAATCTCAGGTCCATTCCAGCTTGGAAATTATATGACTACCCATATTTTTTAGGAAAATGTTCCTACTCTTTATTAGGTGCTGACTTAATAATTAAGAGAAGTTTTAAGTCAGTTGAGAGTAGAATTATATAAAATTGAACGTCTGGCTATTTAAAAAGAAATCTTAAAAATCATCATTTATATTTTCACAAATTTATGTCTGTTTATATCTGCTGTTAGATTTTTGTCTTTATATTTTTATTTCATGTACATAATTACTATATATATTATTTCATATGCCTTAGTTTTTTAAATACATTACCTTTTGCATGTTTAGTGACAAATATAGAAAATATATCTTGGAAACTGAGTAAATTTATTCAGTTTTGTAATTTGAGCTTTATGATTTGTAGGAAAAACTGAATGTCTTTCTTCTAAATGTGCATCTAGTTAGGAGGCAGAACCAAGGGTAAAGTGGTCTTCTGTGTGGTCAGGACCTGGGCTCCTACGTTTTCATTGCATTGTCCAAAAAGGTTGCTCCAGCTCTGGTCACCATGTCTGTATTCCTGCCACCTGGAAGGAGGAAGGGATGGAGAAGGACATCTTACTGTTTTATAAGGTCATTTCTCCTGCTTTTATCATATGGTCCATGACTTAATCACAGGCTAGTCTTAGCTGCAAGCTTTATGCTAGGTGTCTGTGCCTATCTAAAAATAGGGTCCATTACTACAGAAAAAGACAAGGTACATTTAGAGACAATTAGCATTCTTGCCACAAAAAACTAAGTCATCAAGATGAACTAATTTTATATAAAATAAAATATAGTTACTTCATGATTTAGTGATAAGAACAGTTCTCAGTTTCCCCAACAGTCATTAATCTCTTTAATTACCTAATAACTTTGTGAACTTTTGTACTGTACATTTCCTATTAGTCCCTTCATTTATTATGTATAACTGAAATATTTTATCTTGTCAGGAAAATTTCTTTTAATCCCTCATCTTATTTAGATACTTCTCTGTAATTGGATATCTTCCATATCATACACTAATCTTGGCACTTATGACACTATAATCATTAGTTACATGCTTATATCCTTTATTAGAATATTCCTTGAGGGCAAACACTACATCTGACATGTTTTTGTAACCTTGGTCCCTAACATATTCCTGGAACATAGTACATTCAATCACTGCTTGTTGAAAAAGAAATGAATAGACTTTGTGAGGTAATTTATGTGCAGTAGCCTATAGAACACTAGCAATTGCTTGATGCATGTGAATTAGAAATCAACTATCAGGTATACCACATGTATTTGTTTAAGCTACCCTATTAATATGACAGGACTTTGAATTATTGCTCTAATCTAATGTAACCCAAAGAATAAGTAGCTTAAAAATACCCCTTTTTCTCCTTCCTCCCCTGACCCCAGGTCAGGAAGTGAGGAAAATGATAATCCTGAGCCATGATTCCAGTTTATCCTGTGTGGAGAGTCATGTCAAAATTCTGGCCCCATCTTTTGGTAGCTGAGAGAGTGGATAAACAACCTCTCAGTTTTCAACTCCTTTTTTATTCTGGACAGGCCTGAAAGGTTCACTCTGAACTCATTGATAAAGAAAAGGAACTGACACTCTTCTGACCTGACTGCCAAAATGAAGCATTGCCCCAGAGAGAGGAGCCTTGAACATTGTGAGGCCATTTAGAAAATATTTCTCTTATTCTTTATGGATTCAAATCACTACTGTTACTGAGAATAGGTGTTTATATTTGGGTGGGGTGTGAGTGTGAGTGTGTGTGTGTGTGTGTGTGTGTGTGTGTGTATGTGTGTGTGTATGTCTTGGTTCTACCATTACTCCCTAGGCAAGTCTCTCTTTCCCTGATTGCATGACACGTATTACCTAAGGTGTGTCAGGAACTGCAGGTCTAGACACACTCATGGAACATTGAAGCCAAGATATTGACCATATAGTCTCAAGAAACAACGTGGACAGAACGGTCTGGTAGAAACTCATGCCACACACACTTTTCTCTGCCCATTTATCCCTTTTTCTCTGCTCATTTGGAGACCTTGAGGTCACATTATTAGACTGTTCCTCAAACCTATCCCCAGTTCTTAGCTCTGGGTTAGTCCTTAGCAATCCTCACTTAATCCTTCCTACACCGCCCCTTTAGATATCAATGACCACCCTACACTGCCTTTGTACCCCTCCCCTAAACTACTGCACCCTTAAGAAAGCCCCAGTCCTGTGACTAGCCTGGCTGCCATACAGTCTCAAACTATATCCCTCTTCTTCTTTTTGGAGCTTTTTCTTCCTTTCAGCCTCATGAATCCTTCCGGTGTTGCAGCCCTACATCATCCCAAATCCCTCATCCTCTTATTCCTAGCTCAGTTTTTAACACCCTAACTCTAATTTTTTGTCCTTTTGTACCCCCAAGTGAGGTCCAATCTTTCCCCTCAGTGATGGAGTCCCTTCTTACAGGCACAATGACAGATGTCCCAGGTCCTTCCACCATTCTTGTCAGACTCCTGCAACATGGGGTACCAGACCCAGACCTGCTATGGAACATCGAGTCTTTACCATCTAATAATGGTTCTGATACTTTTATCTTGGAATCTTCTAGCTGTTTTCCTTAGTTTGTCTCCCTCAACCACCAGATTTATTTTAAAAGCAAGCCCCTTTGTGCTGGATACTCAGTTCTGTTGCTGCCCTTCTAAGATCTTCCCTGTGCGACAGAGGAGGAAATCTGGGGAGCCACATTTCCCTGACTCCCTTGCCTGCAGGTTTCTAGTTCAGATCCAGTCACGGGAAAAACTCATGCAAAATTTAGATGGCAAAGAAGGAAAAGCCATTGTCCTCTGATAACATCTGTAGGCTGGGCCATAGGCATAAGTTTACAGCAGCCTGAGAACTGGTCACAGGTTTTCTGAGAATCCCCAACTGTAGGTAGATTAGTCATTGTTTCTAACTTCCTCAGACTCTTTACTCCAAGATTACTTGAAAGGTGTCTTCCTGGCTTTCATTCCTCCAGTCCTTTTCACTGTATAAAGTCTCAATTTTGACTCGTTAAGGCTACTTCCTCTCAAAGTGCTTGAAATGACCTCGATTATCCTGAAAATACCCTGACTACTCATTGCTTAAGTAAAAAAAAAAAAAAAAAAAAAAGTACAAATGCTACGTGGATATATCAAAAATGGCAAAGGTGGTACACCATTCAGGAAACTTTGGAAATAAGGAAAATAAACAGACAAATTTACTACCTTGGCTGGTGGGTAGATTCCAATGTGGGTTGGACTTGAATCCATCATGGTCATGGGCTGGCTGTGGTCTTGATTAACCATCTAATTGCACCCGGACCATTTCTCTAGCCAAAGGACAAAAATTCACATGGTTTTAGTGTGGCAGTAGGTAGCAAAAATAAATAAAGCAGGCAGAATATAACCAATGGAGAATAGCAGTTCCATGGCAAACCAAAAATTGCACTCTTCTGAGGGGTGCAGCCACTGCACGATATCCACTAATTATTTCTATGCTGCAATAAGGAATTTGGGCTTCCAAATTTTTCAATTTATCAGAAGAAGCCAAGAATCTTACTTTTTATATAAAGTCTCCAAAATTTATTTTTTTGGAAATGAGTTAAAAATCATTTCTGACCATTGTATTTACCCCCCAAACACAGTTACAAGTTGTTTCTAGCCCATAGACTGATGTTTTCTGACCTCTGGTCTAGACTTAATAGTTCAAATAAGGGGATATGTACAGCTGGAGGCAAAGGAAAGGTCATGAGTCAAAATCAGTTTCTATTAAAGAGGATTGAAATGCTTAGATAGTGGGTAGAGATCTGAAACATGGAAATATGAAGAAAGAGGCATCTTTCACAGTGTGGTACACAAACTTGAGATCAGGGAAGGGAAAGCTAGATTAGAACATGGGGTGTAATCATGAGACCAGGTTTCTCTCTGTGGCTTTAATTACTAGGTGCATTCCCACCTGAATTACAGGAACAGATAGTTCAATCATCTGTATATTTTACCTCCCTAAGTTATTATTCCTTGAGTTACCTAAAGTCTGATCCACACCTGTGGGCCTGAGAGGTGGTGTGGTGTGGAGAATAAATGGGTAGGGTGGTAAGGAGAAATGCCTCCTGACACATCATTGTATCAACCTCTCACTGTGTGAGTCGAGAAGACCCGTGAAGAGGGTGTGGAAGAAACCAGCAGCAAGGCGAGCTGTGAGGAGTCCCTGCCCGAACCTCCAGCACCAGAGGCAAGCACAAATAGAGGCTTTCTGTGGACCAAACATGAAAGAAATGAAATAACTGGAAGAAATGAATCCTTGAAGGAGAGTGTCATAAATGCTTGATAATAAATCAGTAAATTATCAATTTTATATACTTATGAAAATGGTTGATTTTTCTTATTTTGATCATACTATGCTTAGTTAGCCATAGTTTTGATGAATGTCGCAGAAAAATAAAACATTTCCTTTTATGTGGTTTTCAACATACTGAGAGAGGTGGTATTAGCCTCTCACAGTTTGTAAAAATTAATAAATATCAGCTAGTTCAAATGAAGCCTTTTTTGGTAAAACAATAAATTTCAGGGCCTGTTTAGATAAATTCCAAAAGTTGTGTTATAACGTGTCATATGTTAAAAAATAACCTATATGAAGCAACAGGTTATTCTTAATTCTTAATAGCTTATTCTTATAGTTTTTGAATTGTTTTTCTCCACATCTGTGTGAGGTAAAATACTATATCTCTATGGCTCACTCTTTTATCATCAGCATCCGTCACAACATATGGCACAGAACAGGGGAGAAATCAACAACTATCCATTGAATGAATGAACAAATAAGTGAATTATGAGAACATTGTCTTGACTTTTGCTAGACGGGAGAAATTTAATAAACAAAGAATCTGCCTTTCAGAGTTTTTACTCTTAGTGATCAGAAGCATGTATGACTTTTGAAGACAAATGTAGATTCAAATACTTCTCTTCCCTGCTTGGCTTTAAATCTCTACCAAAATCAAGTGATGGTGGCCAACTCCCTTGCTATAACAAGCTCTGAATAAACAGTCGTACTTCGTTCTTATTTGGATTGGCTTTATTTTCCACAAAACTAGATATGCATGGCTAAAACCATCAGAGATAACCATTAAATAATAGACACACAACTTATAGCTAGTAAATAAACAGAGCTATTAAAACAGGAGAGAGGGAGCATAGACATCTTTATCAATTTAACAAATGTCAAGATAGGGGAAATTAGGTAGAAATAAAAAATATTAAAGAACATCAAATAAAATCTAAGAAATAAATCCAAACGTATCAATAATAGGAAGATTAAATTCATCAGTTAAATGACAGAACTTCAGATTGTATAATACTATATGCAATGTAAAATCTATAGCAAATATAAAGAGACATGCACAGGGCTTCCCTGGTGGCGCAGTGGTTGAGAGTCCGCCTGCTGATGCAGGGGACACGGGTTCGTGCCCCGGTCCGGGAGGATCCCACATGCCGCAGAGCAGCTGGGCCCGTGAGCCATGGCCGCTGAGCCTGCACGTCCGGAGCCTGTGCTCCGCAACGGGAGAGGCCACAACAGTGAGAGGCCCACGTACCACAAAAACAAACAAAACAAAAAACAAAAACAAAATTTAAACAGACCCATCACTAGTAGTGAAATTAAATTTGTAATAAAAACAAAAAAAATCTCCCAGCAAACAGAAGTCCAGAACCAAATGGCCTCACTGTGGAATTCTACCAAACATATAATGAAGAGCCAATATCTATCCTGCTCAAACTATTCCAAAAAAAATTGAAGAGGAGGAAACACTCCCAAATTCATTCTATGAGGCCACAATTACCCTATACCAAAACCAGACAAAAACACTACAAAAAAAGAAAATTACAGGTAAGTATCTTTGATGAATATAGATGTAAAAATCCTTAACAAAATATTAGCAAACTGAATCCAGCAATATACAAAAAGGAAAGTATACCATGATCAAGTTGGATTTATTCCAGAGAGACAAGGATGGTTCTAAATTTGTAATGAAACAATAAAACAAGACAAAGCAAAACACAAAAAGAAACTAAATGTTATGAAGGCCAGTCACAAAAGAAGATCAAGGACATTTTGGAGGGCAGCAAAAATGGGAAAAAATTTCCCTAAGAAAGTGGCAAACAGTGAGAAGCAGATTACAAGTAGGAAAGTAGGAAACTACATTTTCTTTTTTTTTTTTTTTTTTTTTTTTTTTTTTTTTTTTTTTTTTTTGCGGTACGCAGGACTTCCGCTGCTGTGGCCTCTCCCATTGCGGAGCACAGACTCCGGACGCACAGGCTCAGCGGCCATGGCTCACGGGCCCAGCCGCTCCGCGGCACGTGGGATCTTCCTGGACCGGGGCACGAACCCGTGTCCTCTGCATCGGCAGGCGGATTCTCAAACACTGTGCCACCAGGGAAGCCCGAGGAGACTACATTTTTCACTCATCAGACTGCCCAGTGTTAGCAAGTATTAGGAGGATGGAATAGCCCTATACACTGCTACAGTGGATGAAAACAAGTACACTACTAGGAATGCTGATTTTATAATTCTTTTTTTCCTATTACAACATATTTGAGAAAATTGGGTAGAATATTCAAGACAGATAATATCAGTTGTTGGTACACTATTGTGTACTTTACTATGTACTTGATTATTCTGTTTGGCCAATTTCACTGTAAAATGAATAATACAAGAAAAAGTAAATATGTGCTAAGAAGAAAAATAATAAATTGAGTCTACAAGACTGAATAACAAAAAGGATATAATTTATATTGTTTGGTTAGGACAGTCCTCTCTAAGGCCTTAACTTTTAAGCTGAGACTTTAATTATTGAAATAGAAATTTCCAGAGGCATGATTGGCAAAAGAGCTTTCCAGACAAAGAAAAGGGCAGATATTAAAGCTCTGGGAAAGGAAATAGTTTGGACATTTCTAGAGATAGAAAGGAGGCCAGCTTAGCTTGAGTGGAGTGAAAGATTAAAGGGATCTTAGTGAAGGTGACTGTGGAAAGGGCTGTTTATTTTATTAAGAGAAATAGGAAACCAATTGAATGATTTTTAGACAGGGACATATTGAAATCAGGTTTGTGTTTTATAATTTTGTTCTATTATGAGAAGACTAGATTAAAAGGGTCAAGAGATGACCAGGAGACAGTAAATTGAAGACTGTTGCGCTTGTCCAGGCAACAGATGATGGTAATGTAGACAGAGAGAAATGGACCAATTTAAGAAATAGTTTGAAGTAGAATCATCAGGATAGACAGCATGTGAAGAGTGAAGGAGAAGTTTTGTTTGTTTGTTTGTTTTGGGGTTTTTTTTTTGTGGTACGCGGGCCTCTCACTGCTGTGGCCTCTCCCGTTGACGCGCAGGCTCAGTGGCCATGGCTCACGGGCCCAGCCGCTCCGCAGCATGTGGGATCTTCCCGGATCGGGGCACAAACCCGTGTCCCCTGCATTGGCAGGCGGATTCTCAACCACTGCGCCACCAGGGAAGCCCAGGAGAAGTTTTTGAAATATGGCTTTCAGACTGGCTGGAGATCAAGACCTTAGACACCAATGTGGAGAGAGATTTTTAAATGCCCAAATAGACATAAAACTAAGTAATGACCAACATATATTGTCTAATATAATGTATTGCTTACTTCTTTTAGTATTCTTTAAAATGGGAATGTTTACTTCTCACTTTTCAAAAGTATCTCTTTTCAAAATCACTATTATAATATATGAGTTCTCTTATGTATTGAGTTTCAAATAGTTTTGATTGGTCTTTAGTTGTAATTTTTAAAATCCACCTGTCACATTTCTAACAATATTCATGATACTGTAAGTGATTGTGAATTTGTTTCTTTTGGAGAATATTAATAATTTACTATTTATGATAATATACATCTTCATAAGACTTTGACATTTTAAAGATATTTTTATAGAGAAAAGAGAAGGAGTTGCAATTAGATACCTGGCAGCCTAGAAGAAAAACATCATGATGTTTAAAAACATTTAATCACATATTTTTCATAAAATTGCACTGAGGATTAATTGATTTTAAATTCAATAATTTGCTTTTTAATGTTATGACAAGAACTCTGAGTGCTAAAAATAGATAAAAACAATATTCATCATAAAATTAGCTAAGTTTCTCAGGCACTTACCATGTGCCTAACACTGTACAAAGCTATTTATAACCCTCTCAATAATCCATATGTTAAGTTTTATTATTCTTTTAGCAGATGGGAAAATAGAAGCAAAGTAGAAAAACTTTGAAAAACTAAAAACTAAATATTTCTATTAGAATGAAATCATGTGCTTGTAATTCTACTTGCTGGACAGCCAGAACTTTCACAGACCTCAAATTTGGAAGAAGAATGTCCGCTGAGGCAAGCTTCCAGACCTGAATTAGGAAGTGGTTACTGTCTGGCTCCACATTATTGTAAAGGAAATTACATTTTCTCACCTATGAAGATTACTGAATAGTGCCCTTAGATTCAGGGATGAAGATCCATTTTAGGTATCATCATGACAATTGTAACACAATCATATTTTTATTTTCAAAACAGGCTATTGGTTTTACCTGAAGAGGGTACTAAACACATCAACCGCCTAATGTTTTTTCAGAAATCTTGCATGAGAAATGTTGGGGAGGGGGATATTTAACATGCGTTTGTTCTAAAAGAAAGTGGTGTGCATTTATAGAAGATGCCCACCTGTGAAAGCAGTATATAATTGTAAAATTGTACATTTTTAGTTAATATACTAAAATTAAACTAAATATATTCTGTTTAGTAAATTGGTTTCTACTCTCTCCATATTAGATGGATATTGACCAGAATATCCAGAGGAAAAAAATGGTGATTCTAATGTTCATACAGTTAAAAACAAAATTAAAATAAATGGTGTATTAGTATTTTGGCAAATTACCGACTCTACTTCCAAGGACTTTTTATAGATGAATATTGCACTACTTTACCCAGTAAAGGAAAGTAACACTTTATTTGTTTTTAGGATATCAAAACCTTTGTAATTCAAAGTTTAACCCATAGATTACTGACTATTTACTGTCAGTTCATGAAAATTTCAGTACACAGAGCACTGCACCCCAGTCAGTATTTTTACCTTTTCTATATAAAATTCACTTGAGAATCTAAGTACAATTATTTTCTGTCAAAGGAAGGTGTGTTTATCTACATAAGCTTTTAAGTTTGCTTTTTAAAAATAATTATAGGATCTATGGAATCCTAAATTTGCCAGTCTGTGTCTTTTTTTCTAGTCCAAGCAATGTTTTCAAACTAACAGACTACTGATTAGCTTATGTTCAGCAAAGCCTAAATAGTGCAAACATTTCTTGTTATCTTGTTCTTTGACAGCATTCATTTACCTATAAGCTTGGTCAGTGTAAATGTGTCCTTGCATAACTACATATAAGATACAACTGCTGTCCTAAGATGACATCGTTAGGAACAAAATCAATGTATTTCCAAATACAGAAACTAGTTTTGAACCTCTATCCAACAGCATCAGTTGAAAAATATTTGCTATCTTCAAATTATTCCATTGAATTCTTTTTTAGTGGTATGAAGTTTCCACTATGTTTCTTCCAGGTCTCTTTCAGTCTTCATTTTACCTGTCTAATCTTGAAAAGTTTGTGATTATATTTTTCCTCTTTGTTTTTCTTTTGTTAGTTTTTACACCTAAATAATTTTTCATCTGCACAAGACGGGTCTAGAGACCACACAAAGCTAGCATATTTTTTTGCATGGGTATTCCTTTTCATCTTTACCTTGTAGCTCATATCAAAGCTGCAATTGTTTGCTAGCCAGCAAAATCTAATGGCTCCCTCTGGTCAAAAGCTGTCAACAGCAATCTATCCAGCAGTGGGGCCATTGCCTGAAATAAAAAAGCATTGCATATGGTCATATTCCTTGGTGAGCTACAAACAAGTCCTGGCTTAACATTTTCAAATACAAAACCATTACTAACCCCACATAATAAGACTGGGACACTAACATACCATTAATAGAGTCTAGTGTATCATTACTAGAGAATATCACTTCTTGGTTCATTACTGTCCTATAAGTGAAAGACAAAACCAACCATTTATACTGTTTTTTTCTTTCCTTGATTTAGCAATGTGGCAATAAGTCTGTTTCTTAGATGTTAGATCATGATTTATTAGGTGTCCAAAAGTAAACCTGTACTCCACAATGGATAAAGAAAACAGGCCTCAAATGATCAGTCCAGATTTCCTGCTAAGTATGAAGACTGCTAAATTCATTAGGGAATCCAAGAAAGGAAAACACTACGATATTAAAAAAAAAAAAAAATTTATCTCCAAAAGCTGTAAAGCACTGTTTAGGAAATTCTGAAGTAGGTGATTTGTGTTATCACAATAGTATTGTGTAATCCTACTGACACAGTCCAGTATAATGACTCTAAACATCAAACCAACTATTAGCCTCATGCTGAGTTTCCCATCCAAGCTAATTAAAATGGTTGTCTTCTTAAAACATTTGCACTCATGGAATTCCAATGGTTTTTCCACTTGTGGCCCAGCCTTTTTGACATTTCTAAATCCAAATGCACTGCATTCTGTTACCTTTACTCACCTCTTTATTACTCTGTCCTCTTGCCTGGATGCCAAAAGTCTTTTACTAATTCCCCAGAATGAAGCCCAAGAAAGAATTCATATTATCTGAGTTTAGAGGCTCAAATTTAAGCAGACTAAAACCAAAATATTCATCAAGAAGTTTTCGTACATTCTGCAGCTCTCTACCAACCAGCTTTATATGATGTATAATGTATGATGGCGTGTGGTTGTTCTCAAGTTAGAAGTAAAATTCCTCATATACACATAAGCTATACTGGGCTTGAGGTATGGGAAAAAATACGTGTCTAACCTTAATTCATCCAGAAGACACATTATCCAAGGTGTAGGCTTTAAGGAATAAAGTGAAGGAGGAAAAAAGCTAGTCTTAGGTCATGTAGAAAAGGAACTATTGCTCATTTGTTCACATGTAATATCTTGAACAACAGGGTATTATGTGAAAGTAGGAGAGTTGCTCTGCCCTCTGGTCCATTATAAAGGACATAATAATAAGGCTTTGAAAGTTTCTGAAGAAAAAACATGTGTCGTGTTTTTACTAATTTCTTTCTAATTAAAAAACTTCCAGGAATCACTGGTAGGAAATTCCACCTCCAATATAAAGTTTAGACAACTCATTAAGTGCTGTTGTGTCCTTTAACGGAAATCTTCAAAAAATGAATGATGATTCCACTTAAGAGATGATTATAAGCAACTGATGAAAAATCCTATTGGAACTTCCATTTGTTTAATCACACGAATACATCTCATAGCTGAACTTAACATGGGAGAAGACTTCAGTCTAAATTCAAACACACGAGATTGGCTTTGGTTTAGTGAAAGCATGGCAACATATTTGGTATTTTGTCTACTTTCCTAACATATAACTCTAAATTTCAGTGAATTGGTGGTATGTTTTGTTCATTATAACATCTTCAAGCATATCTAAGATATCTGGGGTTTGGCAAGCTCCAAAATTACCTTGCCAAGAACATTTTCCATTAGCATTTACACCCATGTGTAATTTCAAGGAAACAGTCTGAATGTTTCTGATTAAATAGAGCTCTTAAATGTGCAAATGTTCCCTTGAATACACTATGATGAGTCACAACTTATTTTTAGGGGAAAAATGAAAAATCAAAAAGAATTCATATTTGTCAATGAATCCCAAATTGAAAATATTTGAATTTTTTCTAACCTTAAATCAAAATATTATTAAATCCTGGAATTGAATAAAATACAGTCTTGTCATACATAACATCCATGCAATTTCTATTCATTTTTCCATCTCTGTCTTATTTATCAAATCTCATCTAACACCATGACATTTTAAGTACTTTGACAAGCATATGTCATTTTACTACCAATGCTTTCCTGATTGACTTTTAAGTAGTCTGAGTTGGAAGTAATAGAAACTGTTCAAAGAGAAGGCCACAGTTCAGCTTGCCAGAAAACTCCTCAAAACACAAAAAATTAGGTAGAATTGTACATGGTGTCCCTTAGTCACTAATGTATAATATGTCAAGTAATTTATTAAATATCGTGTAAAATAATGTATAAGTATGCATAAGCATACTGTGGTATTTTAAGCACTGTATTAAGGCATTAATACTTAGTATATAAAGGCACTAATACCTACTATATTAATACTGAAGACGATATTTACTAAAGTGTATTTCATCTCTCTGGTGCTTCATGAGGTGTACTTGCCACAACTGTAATAAGCTAAGGGTCAAGTCTCAGTGAGGAGTGTACCCTTAACTTGAGAATCTTTTCATGTGCAAGGCATGCAATGTGGATCAAACTATGTTAATCTAAGGAACAATAGGTTCCAGCTGACTACTTATAGAGTCTTTTCAGTAAAGAGAGCTTACAAGCTTCCAGAAGATCAAGGAGAGCAGTGATATAGACCAGTTGAAGCGTTAGCTGCTAAATTGGTTTCTTGAAACCTTTCAGCATCTCTTCTATCAACATTTTTTTTTTTTTAACTTTGAGAGGCACAGTTCATGACTTTGTTATGACCTATGGGAGTGCTCTTCAAACTGAGAGACATTTTCCCCTGGAAAACACACTTTCTGAGGGAGAGGCAGGCATGGATAATGTTAAGGAAGTCACTTTCCAGCTCCAATTCTCAACTTTCATAAATAATCTTTGCTAAAATTTATTTACCTGAGAACACACTCGAAGTCAAGATGCTGGGCCAGTTCCCTTTTCTGACTACCTCCCCCATCACCATCTCCTGCTTACTCTCACTCTTCTTGAATCTTGCTATGCTATATTTGAACCTATGTGTAAAAATCCCTGGTGAACCAAAGAAACAATGAAACAAGCCATTACCTGAGAAACCTCCTTTATTATCAAACAGTTGTACAAAAACTAAGAAACTCGATAGGTCTTAGTAAAGCCTATTTTTAGACTTTTCAAAAGGTGAAGATGTGCATGACTTTTATAACTGGGTAACAAATGCTTTTATAATTCAAGTGGTTTCCAGTGTTTGCTTTCAACTAAATTGAAAGAGAACTTAATTGAGTTGTCAGCTAATAAATCATTAAAAGTAATTTTGGTAAAAGATCACAGTATAATTTTGGCATACAACACAGGAGTTTAAATAATTGAGTGATCTATCTATGCAAGAATAATATTCATTCCCATTTATTTATTTATTTTTGAAATATGAAATATGTTGCTTGCTGCTAACATTTATAAAAATAAAAAAGAGGAGTAAGATTGGGGCTGAATCCTAGATGATTCTAAAAACAAGTTATATTAATCAATGTCTGCATAGAATAATTAGATGAAAAACCCATGAATGTCATTAAAAATTAATAAAATTTTGTTTAAGAATTATTTATCAAAACTTGGTTATTTTACAACATGGGGAATATAGTCAATATTTTATAATAATAACTATAAATGGAGTATAACCTTTAAAAATTGTGAATCACTATATTGTACACCTGTAACATATAATATTGTACAGCAACTATACTTCAATAAAAGAAAAAAAATTAAATTAAAAAATAAAATCCTTATCATTATACTCTAAAACCATTAAATTAGATTAATACACCTAAACAAAACTTGGTTATATTGATTAATTATGTACTAATAATAATTCGAATAAAACTGAATACAGAAAATCTTTTTAAAATCAGAGTTTACAATCATTAATTTTTTTCAAATTATATACACGTTTTTGTTGAATATGGTTCTAAGTCTTCAACTTCCTTTGCTTGTCTGGAATAAGGGAACAAGTATAAAGGGAAGCTGTTTGAGTGATACATGTGTCATTAAAATGTCTACTGATTATATGATTTTGCATAATTTAGGTTAGATATGTTAGACCCTTGCTTTTACAGTGATATAAGTTTTTAAAAATAAAATTAGATGAAAACACACAATTAAGGGTGATTTTGAAAAGAAAATACCTATAATTCTAGCTACCTTGACAAATACTTTTTCAATTATTTTAATTCTCTAAGTCAATGTATTATTTTTGTAAAATATATCAAACTATTGTAAAGAAACTTAACCCCTAATTTTTGTTATTAAAAAAATTCAAGGGAAAAATGCACAACACAGAGAGAGAGATTGCCTATGTTGACAAATGTAGTGGATAATTTTAGCATCGTTAAGGGTAGGTAAACCAGACACTGTGTAACATCTGCTGTAATATAATATGATATACCTGATTTCAGTGGTGATAATTCTAGTAAAAAATGACTCATTTGAATTCATCAAGCTTTCACATTTAATTTATAGTTTACTAGAAAGATAGCAAAAAAGGGAATAAATTAAAAGACATCAAGAGGAAGCATGCAGACAAAATCAGAAGGCAGGGTATCCTTTTGGACTACTGTCCCATTCCACATCAACAAGGCAGTGTCAATTAAGAATGTACCCCACAATAGGAAATCTGGAAATAGTCCAGATTAAGAACACAATATCGGTATAAGATAAAAATGGCATCTCAAATCAGGGAGGAAAAGATACAACTTTTTAATAAGTGAGATTGTGTAATGATAGCAATGTAGAAAAAACTAAATTTGGATTAGTCCTCACATCACATGCCAGGAAAACTTCTAAATGGATTAGAGATTTAAAATTTTTTAAAAGATGAATATACCAGTGCTAGAAGAAAACAGACGTGAATTTTGCAACACATCTAGAATGGAGAAAACTGTCCAAACTATGACTTGATTTATGGACAAAATAATGGAAAATATGGATAAATCAATAGATTTGTCTACATAAAAGTGTAAAGAAAAGCAAAAATAAATCCAAAAATCAAAAAACCAACACCTCCAGCATCACAAATGTAATTTATACTATAGATAAATGGTAAGATAATAAATATATTAAGATCTAAAAATAAAGAAAAACCCCAGCACTCTAGAAAAATGGACAGGATATACAGACAGCTCAAAGAGAATAGAAATATACATGCCCTTAAAAATATAAAAAGATGTTCTGCTTTTCTCATAATAAGAAACTGCAAATTAAAACTTCCCTGAGATCCCAGTTCTCACATATTGAATTGGCTAAAATCCAAAAGTTTGGCAATATCCTCTGTGGGTAAAGATGAATAAAACATTCTCCTATGTTGGTAATGGAAATGAAAAATGTTAGATCCACTTTGGAAAGAAATTTAATAATGTCCAACAATATCTATGCATTTGTCCTGTGACCCAGTAATCCTACTTCTAAGAACATAAGAGATACACTGACAAAAATACAAAAAATAAAATGTTTTGTACAAGGCTATGTATGACAGCAATATCTGAAAAATAAAGCCTGGGAAGAAAACAAATATACATCAATATGGGACATGAAGTTTTGGAATACACACAATAAAGCAATGCAATAGAGTTATAGGTAATGCTAACATGACAAAAAGAATATGTTTATAAACAATTAAGGATTTTTCTCCAGTCCTTATTTTTAAATAAAGCTAGGTGAAGAAAAGAGGTTATAATGTACTATTGTTTACCTAAGAAGGGAACAGTATAAAGCAAAATGTTAAGTATATAAGTAGCAATATGTTAAAATATAAGCAACACATGTTGACTCAATATATACATATGTATATAACTTAGGTTAAAAGTTGGAAAAATAATTTTAAACTTAAAAAGCATATGGATACTTAAAGGAATAGGAGAGAGGATAATGAAGAGGACATAACTGAAAACTCTGAATATGCTTTGTTTTGTAGGTTTTATTCTAGAACCATGTAAATATTCTGAATAATTGTAAATCAAAACCATGTAAATATTCTGAATAATTGTAAATTAAAGTTAAAACAAGAAAAATAACAATTCCTAAAACCTGAAAGCAAATTGAGGCAAATGAAACTAAGCACTAAATTGATGGTATAGATGTAAAGAATGGAATTATTCCAAGTGCCCGATAAATTTTAAAAAATTTTGTTCTAGTTCTGTGAAAAATGCCATTGGTAATTTGATAGGGATTGCATTGAATCTATAGATTGCCTCGTGTAGTATCATCATTTTGACAGTATTGATTCTTCCAGTCAAAGAACACAGTACATCTTTCCATCTGTTTGTGTCATCTTCAAGTTCTTTCATCAGCATCTTACTGTCTTTGGAGTATAGGTCTATTGCCTCCTTAGGTAGATTTATTCCTAGGTGTTTCATTCTTTTTGATGTGATCGTAAATGGGATTGTTTCCTTAATTTCTCTTTCTGATATTTCATTGTTAGTGTATAGAAATGCAACAGACTTGTGCATATGAATTTTGTATCCTGCAACTTTACTGAATTAATTGATGAGCTCTAGCTGTTTTCTGGTAGTGTCTCTAGGATTTCCTGGTATAGCATCATGTCATCTACAATCAGTGATAGTTTTACTTCTTCTTTTCCAAATCGAATTCCTTTTATTTCTTTTTCTTCTCTGATTGCTGTGCCGGCTCCTGGGGGGCAAACTGACAACCATAAGTGGTTGTCCCTGTGCATCCTTTGATTACTCTCATGCTGCATTTACTGTTTACATTTGTTGTATTGTACATAGGTTTGTAAACATTATTGCCTAAGATATTTGTATATAACTTGGGCTTTGTAGCTTTTATTTATTCAGAACTCATATGGCATGTTAAAGACTTATGATGGTGTCCTACTCTGGGCAGCTGTGTAGGATCATCATGTGGTTAAAAAAATATATTCCCCCTCAAATAAATCTTTTAATGTGGAAACAATAAATTGCACAGAAAAAACCCCCCCACTAAACTTCCAAAACTAACAAACATTTTTGTGGATGAAATTATATAATAATATTCAGACAAAAATCATTCAGTTTTGTTTGGGCAGAGCAAGTATGTCTTTGGGGATATGGATAAAACAGAATTGGCCTGAGTTAATTGTTGAAGTTAGCTGATGAATACCTGGAGAGTTATCCTATTTTCCTATTTTATAAATGCTAGAAATTTTCAGTTATAAAAAGTTTTCAAAAGAGTGGAGAGGTAGGCAAACATGATAAAAGAGGTTTAAGAAACATCAAATAAAAATGAAAGGAGATTTTAAAGGCAACAAAACAGAAAGCAATGCTTTATCTGGAATTAGGTACTGATTTAAATAATTTGGGGTTCAATTAAGATAATTTAAATATAATCTGTGTACTAAAAAGATAGAAAGTACAACAGAAATGGAAAAAACGGAGATAAATGTGTAGTACAGAAACGGGGAAATGGAGATAAATGGTGATAAAATGGAATCACAAAAGACTATGTACAGTAAGATCTCAAGGTCTGGAAGTCAATATACTACTTATGTTTTGGATTGGGAGAATGTTCATTTTGTTGCTGTTGCATTTACTTTCTAACTTTCTACAATGGACATTTACTGGCTTAATATGAAGAAACGGTTATTTTATTTTAGAAATACAACACAAATTTAATTTTTTACCCTAAAGCCAGTGTTGTTTCTCTTATATCTGAATGTAAAATATAATTATAATCTTTAAAATTATTCCCTATTTCTTTTGTTATATTTGAGAATGTTAATACTCAGTTTTTTAAAAGGATCGTTTGAAAGCAATAATACAAATCTAATTGCATTAAAATGAAAGTCTTTATCACTTATTCTTTTATAATTATAAATATCTAAAATTTCTCAAATCACTTTTAAAGACTAGTTTTCCTGAAGTTAGTTTATTTCTACCACTTGCCACTTAAAAGCTTTTAGTTTTGTAATTGTTCCTATGGGACATAACTAGTGATAAAAGTGGGATTTTATTTCTGCCTGTACTTTTATTTACAAAAGATAAAAATACATTTTTTATCTTCTTTGTTAGTAGTGAAAAGACCACCATCACTGCTAATTGATTTTTTGAAGTATTTTAACCCAATTGTTATTATGAAGACATATTCAGTGATGCAGACTATACATTAGCTTTTTAGACCAGGGCAGTATGTTACCATAGTATATTCTGTATAGTGTATGCTAAATGACAAAGTACGAGAATAGTTGATGAGAATTTTGCATCGTCCAGTAACATAAGTATCAAGAAAACCATGTCTTTTCTGAGGGAGAGAGAAGGTGTGCATTCCTTTTCTACAATTCCTTCTTTCAATATTTTTTTCTTTATTAATATTATTATTTACTACAGATGTTTCCAGACTTAACAATGGTTTGACTTACTATTTTTCCACTTTACGATGATGTGAACGTGATATGCATTCAGAAGACACCATACTCCGAATTTGGATCTTTTCCCGAGGTTGTGTTTTGTAGTACGATTCTGGGCAGCAGAAGTGAGCCCCTGCTCCCATCCAGCCATGCAATGGTGAGCAGAAACAACCGATACACTTACAGCCATTCTGTATCGGTACAACCATTCTGTTTTTCACTTTCAGTACAGTATTCAATTACATGAGATATTCAACACTTTATTGTAAAATAGGCTTTGTGTTAAATCATTTTGCCCAACTGTAGGCTAATGTAAGTATTCTGAGCACATTTAAGGTAGGCTAGGGTAAGCTATGATGTTTGGTAAGTTAGGTGTATTAAATACATTTTCAACTTAAAAATGAAGAGTATATCCTTTACAAGAATCACATCTTAGAAAAAAGTGTGATCCTTATAAAAATGATGTAAGTGATTTTAATAAAGGGGCTACAAAAAAGGGAAACTATAATCTGCTTCCCCCTTTTCACTGTGACCCCATCTGTTGTAAATGAATAAAAGCACAAATTGGGTTTTATGCTGAACACTTTTAAGTCAGTAGTAGTTTAAGGTTATAAGTAAATGAAAACCAGAAGGAGACTTAAAAATTATGCAGACCTATGTGCTTGAAGAAATAAGTTTCTACCCGGTAAATATAGTGAGAAAAATGGTAAGAATAAAGCTGGCAAGTTAGAGAAAGGCTACTTCAGTATTACCAACACTTCGTATTTTGGAGCCAGTCTGTGAAGAGATCTTGATGGGTCTGGACCAAACGAAAGCTAAAAGATGATATAAGAAAATTTATAAAACTAAATTTATTTTAATGACTTTTTAATTCTTTCCTTAAGAAGACTTTCTACATTTTTTTGTTATTAAAATGCCCTTTCCTTTGTGAAATGATTATGCTTATAGGTCATATCGCTGTTGTTTTTATTCTTTTTTTTTTTGCGGTACGCGGGCCTCTCCCTGTTGTGGCCTCTCCCGTTGTGGAGCACAGGATCCGGACGCGCAGGCTCAGCGGCCGTGGCTCACGGGCCCAGCCGCTCCGCGGCATGTAGGATCCTCCCAGACCTGGGCACGAACCCGTATCCCCCGCATCGGCAGGCGGACTCCCAACCACTGTGCCACCAGGGAAGCCCTATTCTTATTTTTAACTTCTTATTTATCCAGTATACAGAAGTTAATAACTGTATACAGATTAATAATTATTTTTGAAATTATACTGACAAGTGAAATGGGAAGGTCAGAGAACCACAGAATTGGGCTACTTTACTCATATAGAAGTGTTTTAGCCAACGTGACACCTGTTCTGGCATATCTAACATACCTGTTTGAGATTGGTAGACTAAAATGGGAAATATTTTACAACTGTATTTACAATACAAAGCATGAAAGATTGAATAGCTCAACACTGAGAAACTCAAGAAGAGTAAAGGAAATGCATTTACGCGTACTGTTGCCTCAGCCTGGAAAGCTACTTTATAAATCCTCAAACTTTGAAGGGCTCTTTCATTTGATGTTTGGGTTCTTTGTTAAGTCTTCTGAGCTACCCCCATTTAGGGTAAGATCTACCCCCTTAATACCACCAGAATATTTTCATAGGGAGTGCAAGCTCTTTAAAAACAGCCTGGCTCAAAAATGGACATTTATCAACTCAAGTGTTGGCTGGGCTAGACTGAGTTTACCTCATTCTGCCTAATTTGGCTCTTGATTACAATTACCATAGGTTTTTCCTATGTCTCATCTCATTTGGGAAAGAAGAAACTGGTCCCTTGTAGTAACTCTGGGCTCTCTTTGTTTGACTTGCTTTCTGCCAAGATAGAAGCAGGGCCTCTAGGTTCAGAAGGTGAACTAGGATCTGGTTACTAAATTCTGACCTAATACTTTTTTCCTACTGACTTAGGAGAATTAAAAAAAAAAAAAAAAAAAGCACTCACTTTATATTATGAAGATTCATGCATCATCACAGCTTTTAAAAGAGCTTCTCTCAAATATATTAAATAATTTCAAAAATTAAAAAGAGAGAGTAGTAGGACAGGAAAAGTATTATTTTAAGAGCTGATTGGAGGATTCCTCTGAGAAGGTATACTCACATGTTTAGCAAATTACCCAGAGGGGCCATTTAATATGTGAAAATGCAGCATTCACGATTTGCCTAGACTAGAGAAACTGGCCAAAAGTGAAAAAGAAAGTAGAAAGAGAGAGTAAATTTTCCACTAAGAAATATGTGTGGGATATCATGAATTCAAAGAAGAGATGGCTCTGAAGCTGCAGAAGTTGGAAGAGTGTTTTTCAGTTGTAGAACTGACCTCATTTGTTTTTAAAGAGGGATGTCTAGTATTCTACTTTAAATTAACTGCTGTTCAGAGCTGCAGCACTCACTCTTCATGGACCATGGACTGGCTGTCATTCCGCTACCTCCCAATCTTCAGTAAGTGTCTCCTTCTCAAGAGCTCTGTAGAAGGGGGACGATGCTCTATTTTGGGTGACATGAGAGAAGAGACAGGAAGAATCACAGGTGGAAAAACTTGAGGGAGGAGGAATTTGGTGGGAAGAGGTAAATAGCAACCAGAGATGACCAGGCAAACCTTAAGGCCCTCACAAAATCCAGAGAATGTTCACAGAAGCTGGGAACCCTCTGTGTGTAGAGCAGTGTTTCAACATAATTGTCACTTTTATCAGAAAAAAATCAAAATGAGTTTAACAACCTGGACAACTTAAAATAATCTAGGTCACTGATGTTGATGTCCCTGACATGAGACACAAAAGAAATAAATGCCACTTATAATTTATTTCAAATTATCTTCTTTGGTTCTTTGTTTCTATTTTATTTTGCTTCTTTTAACATCTCCCATATGTATTCCCTTATCCAATGGAGTTTAGTGATTCTTCTATTTTGTATCATATACCCCAAACCACTAACTTTACTCATCTTTACTCTTTAAAAATGCACTGTTAATGCCAATAACATAATTCAAAGGATATATAAATTGCAATAGGCAGTGAACAATTATTGTGATTTTTTTTTATTAGACATGACAACTACTTCCACATAGTTTCCTCAAAGCATCAAGATACAGGGAACATCTGCAGAAATATTTCCATTCATAATGAATTTGCAACCCCATAAAATACTTTTGTGCCAAATCTTTATTATAGGGGTTATAACACAGAGATTAAACTCTAAGTGAGGCCTTTCTCTGGTCCTCTTAGACTCTTGGTATCTTCTTCCTATCTAGCTATAGGCTCAAGCCCTCCCTGGTGGCCAGACCCTTCCCCTCACCTTCCTTGGATGCTTTTCTTTTTTTAAATTTGTGTCTAAGTTCTGGAACACTTACAATGTACAGAGGCTGAAGGCAACATAGTGGTTTCTTCTTTCTTTAGAAACGATCTTAGCTATGATAGGCCAGCTCTGAAATGATAAGGGCTTCTTACATTTTACTGATCACTAGAGAGAATTTCATAAAGGAATTTTGTGCATAAGTGAATTAATTAAGGAATAACCTAAATATATCAAGAAAGAAATTCATCAAGAGGAATGAGAATCTATGTGGTAAATTAGGCAAGACTTTCTGACTGAGATAAATTTTGGATCAGCACCATTGGGATGTTGATACAGCAAGAGACAGTCCAAGATTTTGAGGAGTCAGGGGAACACTTGTGTATGTCTTCTGTACCAGGAATGGAGAGCAAAGTACAAATCCAGTAGAGTCTGTGCTGTGCTTCTCAATATTCTTTAAATATCCTGGCACATAGAAAATTATGTTTGTTGTTTGTATTGCACACTGGAATAAACAGAAGAGTTTTGTCGTGACTGTAGACACCCTTCTTAGACATCTTAGGCTCTACCCAACAGTTCCTAGACCTAAAGGATGAATGTGTGTGTGTGTGTGTGTGTGTGTGTGTGTGTGTGTGTGTGTGTGTGTCTACCAGTGTCCCATTTTTTGTGTGCCAGTTGAAAGAGAAGATTCAGTCCCTGGAGAGGTTCAGTAGACTGTCAATGTGGACACACCTCAGGAGTTCATATCCTGGAGAAACCACATATCTACCTGTAGGGTGGCCTTGGATACCTGCATTTGATCCTTAAGAAATGCCTTTACCCAACCTCAGAGACACACTGATGAGATGCTGTTTAAAACTAAGACACAAAGAAGGCCCTTCTAAAAAGAAAAGTTACTGATTTTTAAGTTAAATTATTAACTTATTAATATAAGTTAAATTATCCTCAACCCTATCAATAAAAGCAGCACATGTTTTTGTGGTACTGACAGCCTATAAACAAGTGAATAAATAAAATCATTTCTGAGGATGAAAAGCCCTCGGAAGAAAATAAAGCAGAGGCGTTCAAAAGTGATGGATGGGAGGCTGCTTCACACTGAACCATCACAACGAGCCTGCCTCAAGGTCAGCTGAGCCCTGCATGCTACAGAGAAGCTATGCTCTGTCTGGGGAATTGCATTCCAGCTCAGGACACAGAAAACTCTAGGGGCGCAGAATAAGCTCCACTTATTTGATGAACAGAAAGAAGGTTAATGCGGCCGGCAGGTAATGAGATGGAGAATGAGAAGAAAGATGAGGTGAGAAAAATAGCTGGAGGCATATCTACTAGAGTCAAGGTAAAATTTTGAGTTGTATCCCAAAATTAGAGAGTTTGAAGTTGATAAATCCGCATGATATGATTTACATGTTTAAATGAGCATTCTGTGTGGGAAATATATTGCAGAAGAGTAGGAATGGAATCAGAGACTGCATAGAAGACTACTGTAGCAAATTAGGTGAAAAAAGATAGGTTGGCCCAGAGTGGTAGTACAGGAAATGAAGGAAATTAAATTTTAGCTATATTTTGAAGAAAGCATCTTCCAGAATCAGAAATTCACAATTGTTAGCCTCCAAAGTTTATTACATTGGCTTACTTACATCACAAGAGACTGATGTATAAAATTAGAATGCTAAATTTTAAAGAAGGAAGACAGCTTGAATCTTACCTGTCAAAATGTCTCTGTGTGAAAACAAAAACAAACAAATAAAAAACTTAGGAAGCAGAGAACAACTGAGTTGAATGTAAGGTAGATCAGTGCTTGTATAGACTCTGACACTGTTGTTCTTTGGCTCCTTTTTTTAAGGGTTTAAAAATTCACAAGTCCAATTTGGTGGATATGAAATATACAGTCTGGTCACAATGGTCATCTATTTATTTGGGAATCATTCTTTCTCTCTAAGCAGAACTTGTTTCTCTTCTCTCACCCATTTATGATATGATCCATTATGACTCAGTTAGAGCCCAGCTCTGAGAATACAATATTCTCATTACAGGCATGCCCCAGAGAATATATTCCTGGTGAATATAACCTAGTAGAATGCTTCTTGTTTTTAATGGACTTAAGTCTATATCTCATTTAATATTTTTACATGAAAACTATATTAGAAAAAATAATTTTCATCTCCTCAATAAAACATGATAAACAACCAAAAATATATTCAAAAAAAAAGCCTAGTGTTAAATTCCAAATACAATGGGTAGAACTTGGAATCTCATGTAGATGTCTTGAAGGATGCTCTGAGAATCAGTAAAGGAAATGTTGCTGGAAGCAAGAGTGAACATGTCATGAAATATAAAGCAACTATTTTTATGACTATATTGTTTAGTGATTAGAAAGTAATGTTTTATGTATTTTATATCCTCACATTAGTAGTCTATCTCTTACGCAAAAGTGTGTTACTGAGTTGTACTTAAAAGATATTGGATGAGGATTTTGGTTTAATATGTAGCCCATTAGAGTTTTTCTATAATTTAATAGAAAATGGGTCCTGTAGTAGGCTGAATAGCACCTTCCAAGTATATAAGGTTCTAATAGATGGAACCTGTATATGTTACCTTATATGGAAAAGGGGTCTTTGCAAATGTGATTAAATTAATGAAAGAAGCAAGAAACAGATTCTCCCCTGGAGCCTTTGGAGAGAGTGTGATTCTACCAACACCTTGTTTGTGGTCCAATAATACTGATTTAAGATTTCTGGTCTCCAGAGCTGTGAGAGAACAAATTTCTGATGTTTTAAGCCACCCAGTTTGTGATAATTTGTTATAGCAGCCACAGGAAACTAATACAAGTCCCCAGATTGTATTTTCATTAAGCATCTGAATTTTCAGGAATGGATTTCTGATGTTAAGTAAATGATGTGATATATGTATTTCCCAGTTTCTTGGATAAAAGCCTATTTTTGTAGCATATATACCTTTTATGTACACTGTATTGTGATTAAGTTTAACCATAATTGCTTACCCTGCATTCAAAAATGAACCGTTACTACTTTCTCCTGTTGCAACCACTTGCTTAAACCTTTGACTTAGTGTTTCTCCAGGCTTCTGATTCTGTTCCTATCCAACTATGATCTACTACTTAAAACTACCTGGCTAGAGGGGGAGGATGTTATATATTGAAGGTCAGAGCTATAAGGTATGTTGAAAAGAAATCTAGTCACAAATTATCTATGACTTGACAATAATAAATTACCTACAGTATTATTTTGTAGCAAACAAAGCATTGGTGACAAACAATAGTCCCATCTTGCTATAATGTGGTGCCAAAGTATAATTTTCAAAACATTAAAAGGCATTATTTTCATACAAATATAAAATTAATGCATATCAAAGATATTGCTTGAGTACCATTGTTTCCCCCAACACCTCCTGGCCAACTTGGGTCCTTCTTGGGTCTTGCTGCTTTGGAATACGTTCTGAAACTCACCTCTGTCCCCTGTCTGGTTTTGGCCTGTCCACGTAACCTCTGCTAGTGGGTCCTCTCACTCTGGTGATTCTTCACATAATACTAGCTACATTTGGAGTTATGTTTTCCACTTGGTGCAGATGAATTGTATCTCAATCAAACAAAATTAATTTGTGCTGCTATAGACAGGGAATTATTTGCATGGTTTTCAGGCAAGAATCATTTACAGTGTTATCAGTTTTCTACCAGTTAATCTCACCCCACAGAGCTGTAAAGTAACCTAGTCAGTAGATAGTCACACACACCCATAGAATCAGATCTCTGGAGGGTCAATTCGATAACACCCAACACCTCATGAAAAGGATACTCAATAATCTTTTTGGTAAATAGTCCCAAACAGTATTGATTTATCATGCTGTCACCTATAATTAAATATGACTATTACCACTCACTTTTCTCACCACTCTTGGTTTATTTGTTTCTGTCTCATTATGCTAGCCCACCCCTATTATTAGAAGAGATCCAGAACTCTCCCCCTCCTCAGAGGGTGGACCCAGTCTCTTACTGCATCCAGGTAGAGTGTATCCCCCCTCTCCTCAAATCAGAGACCTATAGTATTCCAGACTGTAATTAACCTTTTCCCAAGATTATAAACAGTAGGAAAATCCCACTCCCAGAAACTGTGGTATGGCCTTTCCCTGTGGAACTGAGAAGGCAATCACCTTAGCACAGGATGCTGCCATGGCATCAGCAGGACATCCCAGCAACATGCAGAGACAGCTCATCATTCCTCAAGGAGTCAGCATGTGGTGAATTAGCTGTAGAACACTCCGTTCCCGAGGGAACCCTTCTGAGTTCCACCGCCTAGGAAGTGGCAAAGGAAGCCAAGGTTGATATTTTGGATGACAGGAGAGCAGAGCTAAACTCCCCTCAGGTGGAATACTACATTGAAATACTATAAATTAAAAAAAAGGATGATTCGGTTTCATTGTCATAGTCTAGTGAGGGTCTGAATAAATGGCTCATATGCTAACAGGAAGAAAAATATTCAGTAATAGTTCCCCCAAAGAGGTTGCTGTTGCCAATAGAGAGAATGATTTCTCTCACTAAGTTACAGACTAAAAAAGAGCAAAAATTAGTTTATATATCTAAGTGAGTAATAGTATTAATATCCAAACTGACATTGCCACTTACTTGCTGGGTAATGTGGGTAAGCTATGTAATCTTACTAAGCTTCAGTTACTTCATCTTTTTGTGTGTGTGTGGTACGCGGGCCTCTCACTGTTGTGGCCTCTCCCGTTGCGAAGCACAGGCTCCGGACGCACAGGCTCAGCAGCCATGGCTCACGGGCCCAGCTGCTTCGCGGCATGTGGGATCTTCCCGGATCGGGGCACGAACCCGTGTCCCCTGCATCTGCAGGCGGACTCTCAACCACTGCGCCACCAGGAAAACCCCAGTTACTTCATCTTTGAAATGGGCATTGACTCATAGGATTAGGTGTTACACAGGAAGTAGATAGAATGGAATAAAGAATACTGCAAACAAATAATGTTAGTGACTGTTGCTATTATTTTTCCTCCTCCTCCTCCTCCTCCTACTATAATAAATATTATTTTATATTTCCATGGAGTTTACTATTAGATATACTTATTGAAATAATGGAATTAGTTGCAGAAGGGAACCTAATTAAGCCAAGCCAAGCAATTAAAAAGAGTACTTGTCTTATCAGAAATAAGGTGTCAGAGCTATTAAAAAATGCTAAGACTTCATTACACCATAAACAAATAATTAAATTATAAAATTCTTAACATGAAATTGAAATTACAATAATGGAACTGTCAAATTCATACTTTAGAGGCACCAGCACTAGTATATAAAAAGCCAGTAATATTAAGAAGTCGTTGAAAACCATTTCTGATTTTCTTCTACCATAGACATCTTTTTTAAAAAAAGCATTTATCTTACCTGAGACATACTAAATAATGGATAGGTGTAAAATGAGTTATCTAACTCCTAGAATACCATGGAAGCAATGATTACAAAAGAAAAAAAAGGATTATTTCATTTGTTTTTGACTTAAAAATTTTTCTTTAATGTGTTCTAGTACTATCATTCAGAGTGGGAAAAAAATGTATCAAGGGAGAAAATAGATCTAAAATTTATTAAAGTAATTAGACAGCTTGATGGTTTCAATGAATAATTATGCAGTATTTGAAAGTATCCATCATCTGGTTTCTAACCCATTAGTAATGACCTAGTTTTGTTACTCCCCTTTGCCCTTCTGTTTCCTTCACTTTTTTTCTCACGTGGGCATATGCTTATAACACTGGCAAAGTACCTTCTCTTTACAATTTTCGTACCACCTATGTGGAAAAGCTTTCTGAACTTGAACAATGATATTTACTATGGTCTAAACTTAAGTACAAAGTCACACTATTTAATTTTTTTAAGTGTTCCTAATTTTTGTTAAACTTTTAAAACTTTTCCGAGCTTCCTCAACTGCCTCTGACTTGTACATGTAAATTCATCATTGATTCCATTGTATTAGATTCAGAATTTTAACTTTTACTTAAATCATTAGAATAGGGAGAAAACAGGAATGAATACACAAATGTGATATGATTTTTTTACACTGGTGTAACTTTGAAGATTCAATTTGAATTTGAATTTCAGTTTTGCTGACTACTTTGCCATTTGAAATGATCCAGACTTGCTTTTTCTTTTACCAGGTTCCTAATGATAAGAAATATTAAGTGAGACCACAACAAAATTCTACCCACTTAGAGCCTCTAGAGGACAGATAATAATTGCTTTCTAGAAGAGATTTTTCTGGTAGCCTACACAATGGAGGGGATCTAATTTATAGTACTCATATTGCTAGGTACTTTATGTACACTATTTCTTCATTTTAAAGTAATTCTCTAAATTATATAATTGTGATTATTTTAGAAATGAGCACTTCATTGCTATTGCTAAATCTGAATTCAGAGTCTGTCTTGGTTTCATTCCACCAAGATATTCCCTATCATGGAGGCAGGAATAAGAAAGTGCAAATAGAACAAATAGAGTATGTGTCAAAAGCCACAAAAAATAAGGAATATTTGGGTAGAGCAAAATGCCTAATAGATAATGACTAGTATCACCTATTGATTAGTAGTGATTCAGAGGTTTGAAAAAAATGTAAATTTACTTGGAAGGCTAAATCCTACAATAGTTCCTGGCATGTCTAACTAAAAGGCCAATAAAACAGTTCAAAGGACAAACATCTTGCTTAAATCAAAATGATATAGGGAAGAATTACATATTTTACTTATTTATTTGTCCATTTACTTATTCTAACATTTGATCTTTTATTTTAAAAAATCACAATAATAAGCCTTTAGAAACCAGGCAAACTGAGAAATCCAAATTTTCTAGAAACTCTCAAAAGGATTTAAGGCACGAACACACATATACACACACATACCCACAATTCGTTACCCCTGAAATTACCTGAGTATTTCAAACCTCATTCTTTTGCACATGCTATCAATATGTCCCCTTTCTGAGAACTCAGAGCATCAATTCATTGAAGTCCCAACTTCCAAACTTATTCTCCCTCAAGTAGTGGAAGTATTTTAGCATCTGGGAAGTATTCATTGCCTACTGTCTTCCCCGATGAGATTCCCTCTACTATGTTAACACCATTATTCTCAGTCAATGCATAATCAGTCTTGTTTATATATTTCCTTCAATACTCTCCACACAGATCCTTGAGAGAGGGAAACCCTCATTTTTATATTTTAGTGCCTCACACAGTGACTGTCAATGATGCCTTAAGATGTGTTTGCGTGAAAAAATGTGTGAAGGAATATGTTGCAGTTTATGTATATAAAATCTTAAAGCAAGTTTCAGGCTGTATCCACAGAAATTAGACAACAAATTCAATGGAGTATTCCTATCTTCTTTTTATTCCTCTTCTGTTTGCATTTTAGAGAAATGTGTCCAGAAGGACAGACAGGCCTTCACTTCTCAACCTTGGCTACACAAGGATCACCCCCATGCCAATTAGAGAATCTCTGGGGTTAGGACCTAGTATCTATCTTTTTTAAAGCTCTCCAGGATATTGCAATTTGTATACAAGGTGGAGAATTATGTGTCTCTACTGATGTCCTATTCTTTTAATCTAGAATATGAGTAGAAAAGGGGGCAGGGGACATAAATGAGACAATTACAGCAAGTAGGGTATGTTCTCTTGTGACAGAAACCTAGAGCAGCTTAATGTGTCCTTCCAGCTATAATCGGGAGGCCACCAAGTTAAATTTAGATTTACGTATTTTTTATGAAATTAATTTACCTTCCTTCTCCTCTCTCCATATCTAAAGACCCAACTCCCACCTTTTCCAATGCATTTAGGATAACCAACTTGAAATGTAATCAGTAAAATTCTGATTTAATTTTGGTGCTTAAACTTAACAAAAATTGTGAGAGATAAGTTACAAGAAGAACAAGACCATGCTTTGTAAAGATACCGCTGGAGACAGAAGATCCCTATAGTGCAGAACACTATATGGGAGAGATGACCTTTTTTTTTTTTTTGCGAAGCACAGGCTCCGGACGCGCAGGCTCAGCGGCCATGGCTCACGGGCCCACCCGCTCCGCGGCATGTGGGATCTTCCCGGACCAGGGCACGAACCCGTGTCTCCTGCATCGGCAGGCGGATTCTCAACCACTGCGCCACCAGGGAAGCCCGAGAGATGACCTTTTATTTTTGGTAAGTAAACATCTGTGTACTTTATAATTGTGATGGCACCTCATAAATATACCCTCACAAAGATAAAATATCTTTTAAGATCCTACATTTTGATTTCATTGTATATTAATCAAAGCCATCTTTTAATAATTATTTGATTTGTAATAAATGTTTTATTAATAATAAAAAGTAAAATATTAAAACATTTTAGTAAATAAGGTGAAGTTGTTTTGAAAAGATACTGCTTCATGTTCCGTGGGTTTTATCCTACTATAATCTGTTCTCTGAATTATCAATACAATTATTCTAAATAGAAAGTAAGATTTGTGACATTTGGTGTCCACTCATATAAGCATTTGAACACTTTAAACACTGTTGTCACTGATCTTTGATTTCATATAAGATTCAGAGGCTTCTGTGTACGGATACAATAAACTTGCTGAAAGCACTTTAACATATAGTTGGGCCGATCTCAACTGCTTAATGTATTTAAATCTTTTAAGTATATATATGTTTTTACTTGTATTCATTATAGTAGCCAAAAGTCATTATGGCTTAGGTCTTTCTTAATATTCTTGATTTTGTGTAAAAATAAGCCATTAAGTAAGTCTGTTTAAGAATATGATAGAAAAATTAGAAACCTTGAATGACCAACTTGCCACCAAATTTTCACTTCAGTTAATTTAAAAAGTAGTGGTTTTGAATGAATCGGACTTGCAGCCATTTGGTTATCGTGAGTCAATAATACTACCTAGTGATTTGAAAACTTTTAATTTCTGACCTTAATAAAAAGACTTTGAACTCAGTACAGCTGGAATACACTGAGATTCCTTAACCATAGGTCCCTACTAGAACCAAATCAAAGAGGACACAGAAAGGAACAGGAAAGATTTTCTAAATTCCAACAGATAGGTAGCTTCTAAAAAATTCTTCCATTTTTTTGAAGACTTATTACAGAGTTTGTTTAGAGACAATTCTGGAATTTTAAACCAGGTTTCCTTTACTGATAAATAGAATTTCCTTCTGCCTTCTAACACTGTACCAGTTTCAACTGTTTTTTGTTTGTTTTTTCGGTCTTTTTTTCCCCCATTTGTTTGGAGCCTTCCATAACCTCATTTATTCCTTCATTAGATATATATTTATTGCATCTTTATGACATATAGGTCATTTATTCTAATGTTCTAGGTGCTGGGCAAAGTGTTGTTTTAAATATAAAATCTATTTCTCTTATTTTCACAAGGAATGAATTTCCTTAAAAGATTTTTACTCTGTATGTAAAATCAACTTATGCAAAAGAATAGGTCTTCAGTCAATATCTTAAGTGCAGTTACATTGGAAGAAAGCTGCCAGACAACAGGCTTTGGATTGCAGCATTAAATGATGTCTGATTATGCAGTGGCAAATATAAAATAAGCAGTAGTAATCACAAATCCAAGCAGGCAACATTTCAAGGCAGAAGTATGACAGAGCTGGGAAAGTGCATAAGGGTAAGAGCAATAGAATAGCATTTTTCAGTTTACATAAAGACATGGAAATGTTTATATGCAGGTTTTTGTTTGTGTGTGTGTGAGTGTTAATTTACACACTGTCCTGAGGGAAATCTATAAAGAGATTCCATGGGCAAGGTTTCTTCAATGATGTTCATGAAGGCATCCTCTAAATTTTCAAAGAAAATGATTTAAATAATTTGGTAAAATTGCCAGAAAGTTACAGCATCTGTTTTAAACTCATCTATCATGCATAGTAACATGAATAAATGCAGACATTCATCACTAGGCACACAACAGAACTTGTGTTCTCCTATTGATATAATTAAATACCCATAGAAGCCTAAACGCATAATAGCTTCCAGACTCTTTGTTTAATGCCAAAAATCAATGGCTCCGCTTCCAATGAACTCGATAGGCATATGTTCCTAGTCAGAACCATTGTGAACCCTCTCCAGTTTCTAAACATTTATTGCTGGTACTGTAATAATAAACATCTTGCATTTATAAAATGTAATGTTGCCTAGAATTTTTCATTTTTCAAGAATGCAGAGCACACTATCTAATGGCTCTCATATGTCCACTGTGCCCACGAACAATTTGTCTTCTGAGTGGAGTGTTAATCTGACACCTCAAGGACAGACCTGTTTTCAAAGAGACTCAAAGAAAAGCTAGAAACATTCATAGGCTTTAATAACTACTGAAAATTCTAGTGAATTGTGGCTGGAATTACTGAGTCCTGGGTCACGTTACTTCTTCATGCCACATTTTGCTTAAATAAGTGTTATTAAAGATGCTAGGAGATTATTTTTTGACTTATTGCCAAATACGTACACTAAACACACATTTAATATATGTGCATATATATAAAATCAAGCTAATGATGACATTTATGGTCCAATTGTTTTGTTTCTCATCTGGACTCAGAGATGGGTGTGTAATAGTAATGTACTTTCCATTTGTTTAAGCCAGTTACAAGTGATAACCCCACAGCAGTGATGAAGGAAGCAAATATATTCTTTGGTCATAAACGCTGCAGGGCAGAGGAAAATCCCACCTTTAAAGACAAATCCAAGATTTTGATCTCAGGTCAAGTGTAGCATATTAAACATGAGGCTTTTCTATTATTTTTAAAAATTAATCTATTTCCAAAAAAAATCTCACAAAAATTGGAGTTTTCTTAATGGCACTATTCTGCTTGGAGTAAAATCTTAGAAACTCATCTCACCAGTGGAATAAAAGATTGTCTCCTGTAAGAAAAATTTAATTGACAGAGAGAGGAAAAATATTGAACTAAAGATAGAACAAGGCAAACATATTCACACCTGGAGCCATAATGTTTGCTTCTCTTATTTGACATGCATTATTAATCTTAACATTCCCTAGTGGCTGGAGTGACACGAATATTCACACCGATACCTTGAACTATAACAATGTTTTATACAGGTGTGAGGATAAAATAAAATAAAAGTTATATCCATCAGGCTCACATACACATTTTGCTCACTTCTTTGCTATGCTTTATAGTTAAGAATAAGGTGTTTGCCCACCAAAATTGCCTTCACACAATTTTCAATGCTCTCTCCATATTTCTTACCCCAAGGAAATACTTAATTCGATGCTTTGAAATAATAACTTCTCAAATGGAAGAAACAACCATGTTTCTCATGTATGTTTATCACAATTTTGTTTCCTGTGCTGATAATCCTAGGTTATTTACTTCCTATCTATAAGCATGTAGGCAACAGTTATAACCTGTATATGATATACAAAAGGCCAAAAGAATGTTTAAGGTAAAAACCATTTTTCATATGAGTTTAATATTTTAGACCACTTTACTTTTTTACTTAGATTTCAGCTACAAATATTTCCACATGGGCTAAAATGATTCACCAAACTTCCAGAGTTCTATGTACTCAGGTTCTAATAGTTGAGAATTCAGCACTCATACACTGTAAGCTAGAAATATCTCTGGAATAAGTCTGTGGAGTGTAGCATAAGTTTGTCCCATCATGAGAAGAAAAATTCTGTCTCCTGCCTTCTTCTTTAAAAAATTGAAATATAACTGGCATATAACATTATATTAGTTTAAGGTGTACGACCTTAAACTAAGGTGTAAGTAATTGAATATCTGTATATATTGTGAAATGATTACGACAATAAGTCTAGCTAACATTCATCACCACGCATAGTCACATTTTTTTTCTTGTGATGAGAACTTTTAAGATTTATTCTCTTAGCAACTTTCCAATATACAACACAGTATTATTAACTAGTCACCAGGCTGTACATTACATCCCCATGACTCATATATTTTATAACTGGAAGTTTGTATCTTTTGACCACTTTCACCCATTTCATACCACCCCACAACCCCCTGTCTTAGGCAACCACCAATCTGTTCTCTGTATCTATGAGTTTTGTTTTCTTTTGTTTTTAAGATTCCACATGTGAGAGCATATGGAATTTGTCCTTTTCTGTCTAACTTATTTCACTTAGCATAATGCCCTCAAGGTCCATCCATGTTGTCTCGAATGGCAAGATTACCTTCTTTTTCCTTTCTCTTTTTTTTTTCATAGTCTACACATTTAATCATTTAAAACCTATAACATTAACTTGTGTCTGTTAGGTAGAAACAACAAGGCTGGGCCTGTTTAAATTACAAGAAAAAAAAAAATTGTCTGCCAACCCAGTATTGTATAAAACCAGCCAGCTGGCTGGCACTGGGTGGGAAGATGGGAGAGGAAGGGACACCCCTGGGCAGGTGGCTGAGTGCCTGGAGGGGCTGGGGAAGAGAAAGAAAAGGGGGTTCCCAGATAGGAAGGGAATAGCTGTCCTAATGAAAGGGGTGCAAAAGGCACATCAGAGAGTGCGGCTTGAGAAGCAGGACAGTTCAGTGCTTTCTCCAGCAGGGCACAGTGTTGGAGGGGCTGAATGTCACTACCTTTCCTAGGGCCTGCCTGGCCTGCCTGCCTCTTCAGGACTTGGAGCCCAACCACGCCTCACTCCAACAAAAGAGGAGAATCTTCAAGGGTTCAGTTCCAATTTTTAAAATCTTTCAAAACCATTTTCCTCCTTAAACTCAAGTTGATTGGCATGACAAAATTTAAGGCAACGACAAACACAACTTTCTATGTTTAATAAGGAAACCATGGTTAATGAAGCAAAACTGAGAAAGAGGTATTCTTTGAGCTAAATATAGCTTCAACATTCTTTTCAAGGTTTCTTTTTTTTTTTTTTTTTTTAAATGAATCTTGGCAAAGAGTTTTCCAATCAAATGAACAAACCCACAATGAAGTAAAAAGGCCCATATAAGTAGATGTTTACTCTGAAGAAGTTTTCAGTGCTGTTCATGACCTCTTTGTTGAGTTTCTGATTTTATTTGTTGCTCTTTACACGCCAAGAACTGCTTACTTAAAGCCACGTTTATCTGCAATCTTTCTACTGGAGTCATGCAGTTTTTTAGCTAGAGAAGAGATAAAGGCTGTGGCTCATGAACATGTATAAATATTTTGTTAATTCAACCTTAACACCCCATAGAAGTTAAAGCACTTTGCATTTAACTACCAAGCATTCCTCCTCCAAAAATAGAATAGAAAAATGGTGAAGCAAGTATACACTATCTGAAAATCAAGTTTTATAGTAGTGTTGTTATCTCTAGTGTTTGACATCTGATTATTACTTTTTTAATTAACAGCTTTTATGTTTTTCCAGAAATTCTCATGTTCGTGTATATTTCATAAAAAGTAAGATTATACACCACATATGATTTTATAATATTTTACTTGCTTGATATTATAAGAACATCTCTCTATGTAAATAAATGTGAACAACACCATTGTAGTGACGAAATAATACTTTACTGATTATTTAGCCATTATTCACATTTAGGATGTTGCCAGCTTTTTCCTATCATGAATAATAATATGATAAAATCCTTATAGCTATTACTTTCAATCTAGATCACTTACTTTACTCACTTAGTTCCTTTGTATTCATTCTCAGGTGTGAACATACTGGGGTCAAAGGGAAATATGTTTTGTCATTGTCCTCTGTTAATAGTTTACCAAGTTACTTGCATATAAAAGTATGACTCAGTTTTGGAGGAATGTTCATTAAGTGTTGGAAAAGATAAGAAAACTATTTAAAAATCTACTAATGATAACTTTTAAAAATCATAATAGCTGCTCATATTGAATTAAGTCTAGAATTATTTTTTTTAATTTATTTATTTTTGATTTTGGCTGCGGTGGGTCTTTGTTGCTGCATGTGGGCTTTCTCTAGTTGCGGCGAGTGGGGGCTACTCTTTGTTGCAGTGCGCAGGCTTCTCATTGAGGTAGCTTCTTGTTGTGGAGCACAGGCTCTAGGCACGTGGGCTTCAGTAGTTGTGGCACATGGGATTAGTTGCTCTGCAGCATGTGGGATCTTCTCAGATCAGGGCTCAAACCTGTGTCCGCTGCATTGGCAGGCAGATTCTTAACCACTGTGCCATGAGGGAAGCCCTACAATTACTTTTTATATACTAAAGATGTTTAGTATCTCTTTCTGTTTAGATTTTCTTTCTCAATCTTGCTCAGACTTAGGTCATAAGCTTTTATATTTAGAAGAGAATAAAATAACTTTGTGGAATTGAGACACATTAAATACGGAAGGCATACAATCCTTTGAGGAAAAATCACCTGCTCTCTTTTTAGCCATCTGTATGAAAGTGGCACCTCACTGACTTTAACCACTCAGACTGAATTTCCACATTTTAATCTCCACAAAGTCTATAAAGCCTACCTTAACTGTGTATCCTTCAAAAAAGTGTGATGCTTCTTTTCCAGAGTTAATACATAACATATATGATTAATTCCTGGGAACTTAATAATTCTAATATAAGGCAATGCCTCAAAAGTAATGCAAAGAAATCCTAAGCTGTAAGTAAACTATTTTGTAAAAAAAAAAAAGAGACTGTCATGCCCTTAACATTTTTCCCTTTGCCCTCATTGCATGTTAACATAATTTTTTAAGTGAATAAGTTAAGGTGAAAATTTGTTATCTCCCCCCACTCACACACACAAAAATTATACCTGCAAGTTGTATTGGAGTAAACCTAAGGGCAATGTAAATAGCTGAATACTCTTTCTCTATGAATAAGAAAGATTCTGTAGAATGAATGTCCTAAACATTGGACAATAATGCCAGAGCCAACTATTCTACTAGAATATTTTCATATGTCTATAGAGATTGAATAGTAACAGTACATAAATAGTATGGAGACAATATGCATGGCATATTACTTAGAGTCCACAATATTATTCATGACTTAGAGGGTGAAACAGGAAATATGAATGTTGTACAAGTAAGATAAATGAAAAGAATACCAGAGTTACTGGTTCTTTGGTAACATAGGCATTGTTTTGCATCACCTACTTGTAAACAAGGGATTATTGTCTCAAATTCCCTACAAACTTCCCCAAAGAAAATGCCAGTCATCACTGTAGACCTATTAGCTTTAATTAAGTGTCATGAGAGAGGGATCCAAGGACAGAAGATCTAAGACTGTGCTAGGGAACATAATTATTTTCCATTAACTTTAGCAAGAATTGCTAGCATAACTTCAGGTGTTGAAAAGTGCTTCAAAAAAACTAATGTTCCTCCTTCTGGATATTTTTTTTCTAACAAAGGAGGAAGATTGATTGCTGGAAAGGATTCTTGGCATCTGAATGTTTGACAAACTGTCTAGTTCTTTCTTGTCTGCTTCTTTTTAAATTTTGTTGATTTGTTTTTAAGACATCATTTAAAACGTTCTGCCATTTGACACAATAGGATGCCAAAACTGACATGAAAAATGACTCAGCAAAATGCAAGTTTGCTCTAAACTACTATGCTCGTATAAGTCATTAATATTACTAGTAACCCTGAATGCAGTGCTTGGTGACATAGGGAAAGAACTCCTAGTAATTATTGTTTGTTTATTTATAGTTACACAATACCTCAGGCAGTGTTTTATTATAGAAGAATGTTTCTAATTGTAGCCTTAAAACAAGTAAAAAGCAAACAAAAAAACGTTAAACCACTAATGAAATCAGTACTTTGGGGACAAACACACATTATTCAGTTTATTTTTCAAAATGTGTTTATTCAATTAGTGGTTTAACTATATCAAAATTAACAACAAATATGTTCTTGTTCTGTCCAGGTAATAATTACTAATACCTGTGGAGAAGTACTTTATAAAAAACAAAATAACAAAGAAACTAAGAACATTATTGGATTTTTTCCACTGCACCTTCAATGGTTGATGATATATCATTATTTTCAATGACTTTGTTAGCCTGGTTATTTACAAATACATTTTCATTCCATTATATATGCATTCAAAGTCTGTGTTTGTCTATAATGCCATTTATGTTTAGAATGAAAACTGTTGCCTAAATGAAGTTACTTGGTTTCTATTCAATTTATTTGTAACATATTCTGAAAGTAGCTTATTTTTAAAGTACTGAGTTTAGAAAATAAGAATTTAATAATTTATTGTACTGATATAATAGTCTTCACAATTTTGTTTCAATTTTACGATGATGAATGATTGATTATAAAGTAATTTAAAATAACACAATATGTGGTGGTGATTGGAAATCACACTTGGCACCTTTTTACCTCTTGCTTAAAATACCAAAGAAAAAAAACTTAAATAGCTCAAAGTGATTCCAAGATAAATTAGTGTCATGATGAGTTCTTAAAAAATTATTCATATCTTCACTTCCAAGGTAAAAAAGCAAAAACATGAAAATTATGCACCTTTAATGCCTGAGTTGAATGTGATTTTTTTCCCCCATATTATCATTTTATGGGCAAAGAGCAATAATTATATTGTGAAGGAATCATGGTAGAAAAGACAAGAGTTCTTAACTCCACCTAATAGCCATCTGTTATGAACCTACCATGTGTCTAGAATACATCAGGTGGAAAGGACCAATATAAAACATACATGACATGGCCCTGTTTTTATAGTTTTATAGTTTCTGTGTAAGGAAGAACTTCACACAAACCAAGTATAGAATAAAATAAAAAGGAATGACAGAAAATTTAGCGATCATACCATATGTTAAAGACTCTCAGGGAAGAAACTGAAATAAAAATATAAAAGCAATTAGCATATTTGGAGGTTATACACAAGTTCTAATTCTTTAAATGACTGAATTTGTTTAATTCTTACTTTCTCAGTGAAAAAGCCAAACATACCAGCTGAAAATTTTGCACAAAATTTTCCATATGTTAACTTGCTTTTGTAACAGTTAGTGTAGGCTAAACTGCAATAACAACCAAGCAGTTTATTTCCTGTACACATAATGATCAAAAATAGACATTCCTAGTTGGATGGCAGCTCTCTTTCATGTGGTAATGCAGTGATTCTCAGGCTCTGCCTTTTCGTAGGACCATGTCACCTGCCACCTCCAGTCAGCCGAAAGGGAAAGTCAGGGTGAAAGAGGCACATATGCCCTTATTATAAGCCCAGACTTTTGTGCTATTGGAAGAACTTGGCCACATCCACCTTCAAGGAGGTGGGGGAAGGTAGTCCAGTCATGTGCCTGACTCTACTTCTATTACCGTGGAATGGAATTTGGTGGGCAGCTAGTGGTATTTACCACAGTTTTTATTAAAATGCTTGATTGATAAAAACAAGAAATTGGGCTTCCCTGGTGGCGCAGTGGTTGGGAGTCCGCCTGCCGATGCAGGGGACGCGGGTTCGTGCCCCGGTCCGGGAAGATCCCACATGCCGCGGAGCGGCTGGGCCCGTGAGCCATGGCGGCTGAGCCTGCGCGTCCAGAGCCTGTGCTCCGCAACGGGCGAGGCCCGAGTACCACAAAAAAAAAAAAAAAAAAAAAAAAAAAAAACAGAAACTACTCTGACTTTCTTGACTTTCAGCCTCAGATATTACTGGCATAATTAGTTATATTTTTGTATGTGCTTTTCATTCTGTCTGTAACAAAGCCTGAATCTCTCTTTTCAAAATCATTTTAGTGAGTGTAGCAGGGGATATTTATTGAATAAAGAGGATTATATATAGTTTTGTAAGTTATCTGAATTGTTTATTCATAAACACTCTATCTGTTCATTAAAACTGTATTTAGGCATATCATATAAATCCTGTCTTCAGCTAACACTCTCCTGATATAACACTAACTAGTTTTTAATATCAGAATTCCTTAAAACGTAAATGTATCTTTGATGTAGCTTTCTACTGATACTTATTGAGGAAAAACTTGTGTATATCTTCAAACTTAAAGATTTTTCCAAAAGTATATGGAGGGGAAGTCTCATGTTACATTCCACATATAACGGTAGATTAGCAAAATCACAGGTAGGTGTTTTAAAAAGCATTCTGAGTGCTGATACAGGAGATGTGACTATCAAATGTTGCTGCCACTAAGAGGATCATCATGGGATCACACTTAGTGTCATTATTTTCTCTCCTTGTACAGATATACTGAGCTAGTTTTGTTAATGCCTAGTTATACTCAGCCCTTGTTTTTGCCTCATGTTATTAATATAAATCATCTTCAAAAGTCTGAGAGTTTTGAAGAAAAGTCTGGGGAAATAAACAAACCATGTGAAAAGAACACTTACAGTAGAAGGAAAAGTGAAAATAACACTGAAAACAGAGAGCCACCAAAGACTTCAAGTGCATGCTTCTCACTTCTCATAAGTCACCACCATATGTACTATAATAACAAATAGTGAAAAAATTAAGCAAAAAGTCATAAAGCATTTTGGGAGTAATACATGTAGTGGGACAAAAAATACACCATTTTATGTTAGAAAAGATTTGGGTAAACCTGGAAAAGTGGATGTTAAGTCCCAGTGATCAGGACTTGATTCTGTACTATGTTGATCAAGGAGAAGTGAATAACATATTTGGGAAGCTAAAGGTAAAGGCTGTTGGTGAAGGATAAACTGTCAAAGATGTTAAGCCCTGAATTTTGCTACATCTTCAAGCCATACTCCTTAGTATAAAAACAACAGGGAAAGCAGCTGCCCCTAACAGTGAGGTGGATGCCATATTCCTGTTTCATTTACAATAAAAGAAAAATTATTGATGAGGGAGGCTATACCACTGAGTAATTGTTTAGTGTAAAAACAAAAAAGTTCTGTTTTGGAGTGCATGCCTTTCTCAGCATTTATCTTACAGCAGAAGAAGAAAGCATCTGATCACAAAGCCTCTAGGGGAGGCTGACTTAAGAAATTCTCAAAAGAACATCACCAGCTGTCTAGAGTTTCAACATCAATACTGGTTGATGACAAGGTTTTTATGAATTGTATACAATGCTAATTGACGTGCTTCACAAAGGAGAATATACCCAAACAAAATCTCACAAAGGAGACTTTACACAATATCAACAATGTTCTTGGAGATTCACGCAGCGTTGTAACATGGTGACAACATTCAAGTGGTTTTCTTCCTTCCAAAGTCCACTGTTTCAACCCATGGAATAGGTGGGCATTGCATCCTTTACAACCTATTATGTTCATTTGCCTGTGCAATATGTAGTCTAAGTGGGGTATGAATGCCAACCAGGAAGCTTCACTGAAAGATCTTTGGAAAAAAAATTTACATTAAAAAAAAAAAAAGCATTAGAGTTTACTGGTGACTCATGGCAGAGAGTTTTCTACAAATGAGGAACAGTATATGGAACAAATGAATTCCTCAGTTTGTGGCCAATTTCAAAAGCTTTGAAAATGTGGTTGACGCCAAGGGGGAAATTGTTGCATTTGCAATGGTAACTGCCTTGGAGGAGATCAAAGAAAATGATAACAAGAGCTTTTAGATTTCACCCAGATAAATGGCAACAGTAGTCTGAAGAAGACCGCAGTGGTAAAAACCTGGAAGAGCAGTCAGTGAAAACACTGGACATCAACTTAAAGAAATATGGATTATGCAACAAAAAGTATCATCCTCGAATGTATCATGAGTAGTCTTTCTTTGAAAGTGGTCTGACGTCTCTGTAACACCATTCAGAGATCTCCAAACAAAACGAAAGCAGAAGTGTAAGCAAAGCTCTATTTTGCATTGATTTTAAAATTCAAAGGCCTTTGCTAGATCCCTTAAAATGGTTCAAAACCTTGTTCAGTAATGCCAACAGCAGCACGAAAATAATGGAAAATCTCAGTTAAATCCCCTGAATCTAACAGTTTACCTAAAATTGTCCCTCTTTCATCCAACTCACCCACACCATCATGTTCCACACCAAGTGACAATTTCTGCTGTACTCCTTTCCCACATTATTTCTCAACTTGTTTCCAAGTTTCAAGACCCCACTTAAGCTAGCAATAGTTTACTCCTGGAAATTTCTATGGAAGAAGGGGTCAGCAACCTGTGTCTAATTATAAATACCGTAGATAGTAAATATATTCCCTGTCACAATTACCTAACACCGCCCAACTCAGGTGGCATGATGGGTTTTATCTTGGCGCTGTAGTTTGCCAAATTTCGTGATAGGTGATATTCAAATATGATCAGTGTCAATTATTTCACTTCTTGTGTATGCGTACTGCACCTGATACCAAGAGGTGGCATCTGCTCCCCCTTTAATTTGAGCTGGTTTTAGTGCTTCACTTGTAACTAAGAGAATACAAGAGAAATAATGTTTTGTGGTTTCTGAAGGCTAAAGTATAAATTCTGCCTGGGCCTCTTGCAATGCTTGTTCTTGTAGTGTCACCTGTCTGAAGTCAGCCACTATGCTGTGCATGGGAAGGCCATGGAGAGACTGTGTGTGGGTGCTCCAGGGGACAGTCCCATTCAGCTCCTGTCCAACAGCCAGCACCAACTGCCAGCTATGTACATGAACAATCTTGGAAATACAGTCCAGTTTCACCCTTCAGTAACTATAATGACAGCTGCCACCTAACTGCAATTGCACGGGAAACCTAAGCTACAACTACCCAGCTGAGCCCAACCAACCAACAGGATTGTGAAAGAGAGTGATATGTTTTTAAGCCACTTGTTAGGCTATAAGAGATGACCAGGACAATCAAGTAGTATCTTTTTAAATTGTGCATTATAGGGCTTCCCTGGTGGCGCAGTGGTTGGGAGTCCGCCTGCCGGTGCGGGGGGCGCGGGTTCGTGCCCCGGTCCGGGAGGATCCCGCGTGCCGTGGAGCGGCTGGGCCCGTGGGCCGTGGCCGCTGAGCCTGCGCGTCCGGGGCCTGTGCTCCGCGGCGGGAGAGGCCACAGCGGTGAGAGGCCCGCGTACCACAAAAAATAATAATAATAAATAAATAAATAAATAAATAAATAGTGCATTATAGTCTGCATTTTTTTCTACAAATGATCATGTCATTGTAGTTGACAAGTTGTATCATAAATGAATGTGTTTTGTAAGGTGTGCAAACAGTACCGTGTACTGCATTTACTGCTTATTTTAAAACAATCCATATCATTCTTTTATTAATCAGAAACTAATGTTTTAAAACATATTACATCCTAAAGAAGCTGTGGTACGTATATACAATGGAATATTACTCAGCCATAAAAAGGAATGAAATGGTTCCATTTGCAGAGACGTGGATAGACCTAGAGACTGTCATACAGAGTGAAGTAAGTCAGAAAGAGGAAAACAAATATTGTATGATATAGCTTATATGCGGAATCTAGAAAAACGGTAGAGATGAACTTATTTGCGAAGCAAAAATAGAGTCACAGATATACAGAACAAACTTATCGTTACCAAGGGGGGGTGGGATGAATTGGGAGACTGGGACTGACATATAGACACTACTATGTATAAAATAGGTAACTAATGAGAACCTACTGTCTAGTACAGGGAACTCTACTCAGTCCTCTGTGGTGATCTAAATGGGAAGGAAATCTAAAAAAGAGGGGATATATATATGCACATAGCTGATTCACTTCACTATACAGCAAGACTAACACAACATTGTAAAGCAACTGTACTCCAATAAATATTAATTTAAAAAATAAAAAGCACTTCATATGCATTAAAACTATTACATTCTAGCATGCTAGTTCGCTACTTATATACTATAGTCATTTTAGAAATTGTTTAAAGATTTGAGATTGATGAGCAATAAATATATCATAATTTCTCCCATTGAAATAGTAGGGAATGGGCTTCCAGTAATCATTTTCACACAGAACTTCAGATTTTCTGAAATGAATTGCTGACATTAGTGGGGAGTGCCTAGATAAACTATTTTATTTGTTTTTTTTTTTTTTTAATTTTTATTTTTTTGTGGTACACGGGCCTCTCACTGTTGTGGCCTCTCCCTTTGCAGAGCGCAGGCTCCGGATGCACAGGCTCAGTGGCCATGGCTCACGGGCCCAGCCGCTCCGCAGCATGTGGGATCTTCCCAGACCGGGGCACGAACCCGTGTCCCCTGCATCGGCAGGCGGATTCTCAACCACTGCGCCACCAGGGAAGCCCTAGATAAACTATTTTAGACTATAGCTGTTAGTAAGACAAAGAATATTAAATTTGCCATTATTCAGTCTACAGATGTGCCTCTGTTTAAATACCATATTGTTTCATCTATGTGAATAGTTGTGTGAATGACTTCCAGTAAGCTTGTAATGAAATTACATCCATTTTATTTGAATTAAAAATTCTGGTACTATTAGATTTAAGCTGAGAAGCTATCTGAGTTATAAGAAAAATGTCTGTATCTAGTTTCTTTAGGTTTTTAATAAGAAGTGACAAGTCTGGGAAATATAATTTTAAATGATTATTTACCTCTTTCAAGCCCAGAGGTAAACTAAGGACATTATGGTAAAAAATGCTACAAAGGTCACTTTTAGTTGTTTTCTTGTCACTTCCTTTTGAGTACATGACTGTGAAAGAGAAAAAACAAAAAGCAAAAAGCTTGTACATTGTTTGGCTTTTAATGGGGCTGCATTGACCTAGGCCGCTCCTCTGTTTACAGTCATTCAAGATAAAAAGAGAAAGACAAACATGTGATTTACTTGTAGTAATATATAACACCCTGATCTAGAAAAACACAAAATAAAACCTTGGTATAGACCCTCCAGCATCAGGTGTAATGCAGATTTAGTGAACACACTTGCTCTTCCCCTGAGCATTACTTTGACCTAAATATTAAAAAAAAAAAAATTCTTTATTCCATTCTCGAGTTCTGAAAAAAACATATGTCAGGCTTGGCTTGTAAAATCAGCAGACACCTCACTATGCTTGGGCCAAAAATCCCTGAAACAGATCCAGAGAAAGCAATAGTTCTGATGGGAGATTACAATATGTTTGGACATTTCATATTTCACTGTGAATAAGAAGCGTTCAACTTACCAAAAAAAAAAAAAAAAAAAAAATGTGTACCTGTGTTTGAAAAAGTTCAAACACCTAAACAGAAGAAAAGATGTCACGTGTATTTGGATGCAATGTAAACGAAGGAAAAATACTCCTAGTAAAGACATAATTTAATACTATCACTAAAAGGTAAACAAATGTCTACTTATCACATCAGAATTGAGACTTGATCATAAAATAAAGTCAAATCCTATGATGTATATTTAAATTGGCATGTGTGTAAAATATGGAGAAAAATTAAGCCACCTATAAGATGAAAACCTTGGAAGTGTTCTGTCCTCAGACTCTATTATCACTGAACTTCGAAGAGTGTATTTTGGCAACATTATCAGATTGATGTCCCAAGGTTGAATTAAAACAAGACTTACACCGTATGTAGACATACAAAGTCTTACTTGTTGGATACTGCCATAAACAGTATGCTACAGGCCATCTCAACCCCTTGCTTCTTTTCTTTCTGGGGCTCCCAAGGGTAGGACAAGTATTTTACATAAAATAGAATTTCTTCCTAAGTTGCAAGACACAGAGAAGAAATAAATAGAACTGTGACGGAAGCGGATATCAGATCCCAGATATCAGAAACCATGAAAATGCTGGTGTGCCCATAGCACTGAGGCAATATTTAACTGGGGGGATCACTATAGACAACAGGGAAAGGCTCCTTAAGGCTACAACTATGTCTCAAGGAATTTCTTTGAGCAATATGCTTCTAGGTGAATTCCCACTTTATACTTCATTTGTTCTATTTTTTGATAGGGACAATAGATAAACTCCAAAATTCTGAAATGACCACCTCATAAACTTTAAAATACACTTGGAAGTATGTTCACAAAAAATATAAATTTAATTTAAAATGCAATTAGCTATTTGGACGTATCATCATTTAACAAAGAACATCTGGATTAGTTTACTTATTAGTACATCTGATGACTGAATTGCCAGAATTGATTAGCTGATGTGTTATACACATTCAGTGTGCTGTAAGGAGAAAATAAGGTCTGCTAGAAAGGAATTTACATGATCTGGGTCTTATTTACAGTTTGTAATATGTTCTTGAGCAGGAAACAGAGAAGACATTGAAAACAACCCTTTAACACTGCATATTATTCCCCTGAAACTAGTGTCTGACTACTAACTAACACGTTTTAAGTGAGAGAAAGGGCACTAAAAAACTGCACTATATCACTGATTGTGAGATGGAATATTTCACACAGGCTGAGCTCTTAGTTTGATGTAAACTTGTATTTGTGGTGATATATTCGAGATTCTGAACAAGAAACATTTAATGTTACTAGACAGTGGTTTTTTCCCCCATTCTTGTTGATAATATTTCTTTTTGGAAGCATATATATCAAATATGAAAACATGAATATTCTAGATAAGATTATAACATTTTTATGAGTTTCCAGATTCTGAGTATATTTCCTAGTATTCCTGGTATTCCTCTCCATTTTTCCACTTAAAAACTGCTTAATTGATGTTTTGCTTATTTTAGACAGGCAAACATATTATTGAAAGGTTTGATATTTTAAATTAAATTTTAAAATCTCTTAGATTAATTTAGCCCCATTTGCAATAATTTTTCATAAAACTAAAATCTAGGTTAGGATTTTGAGACTCACTGGCAAAATACATTATTTTATTTTTTTTCTTTTAATGGGACAGATGCACCAATGATGCATTGTCAGTTGAAGTTCACTTTTGAAGACTTTCAAACAGCTTGTATACACTTACATGTGGGAAGCTATAGCAACAGGGAAGTAGAAAGTTACTGCAGATCACTTGAGATTTAGCAAGAGCCTTTTATAATATTAGGTAACCTCCTGGAAAAGTGATTCTATTCTACTTTCACTGAGTCTAAGATATACTGAAAAGATTCAAGTCCCTGGAGAACTGCATACTGTCATAAACAAAATTCACAATTGTTTTTTGAAACTTATTTCATCATTCTTGAAAGATGAGGAAAGATTGCTTTTTCCTCCCATATTCCATCATTATATATATAATGGAATATGTAGTAGAGTAACAATACTCTGAAAAATATTGGGAAATGCAGTGTTAAAGTGCTATGTGCAATATAAATCTTTCCAGTTAAAATGAAAATTCAAAAGGAGTTGCTTGAATTTGAATGCGTTTTGTGACAATTTATAACTCACTTATTGATTCATATTTTTAGAGCAATGTATATAAAATTGTAACAGAATACTGCATTAAATTAAAAGCACTTGGCTTTGGAATCAGAAGGAAACGTCAGTTCAAGAAAGGAGAATGGAACAGATAATTGTAAGCTCAAGCTCTGAAGAGTAGGTTCCTGAAGTAATAGAGGTCATGAAGGAAAAGTAGGGGACAGCAGGAAATGGAGAGAAGGAATGAAACCAACATTTGATGCTTACATTTATATAGTTCCCTCCAGTTTCCATTGTATCTCCATGACTCTAACCTTTTGTGTGTGTGTGTGTGTGTTTTAAAAAAAATTGCTTTTTACACTTTGTGATTTGCTAACTTTCTCTAAACCTCTCTTCATGCAGCCTTCTCATTACCTCCTTTTTCCCATGGAGCCATCATAATCTCAGGCTTCCTGTTCTATCTGTCCCAACACCCTAACAACTCTAGCTCTAACAACTTCTAGCTCTCCCTGACTTTTAGTTCCAACATCTCTTTGACACTTATTCCAGCTATCACCTACTTGGTTCCTGCTTAGAACACACTAGCCTGGAACACTCCCCAATTCCTTGGCCCTTTGTCTAACTCTGCTTCCAAGGATAAGTGGAGGCTCTGCTGCACCACTAAATCCATATCCTCTATTTTTATTTACAAAATATTTCTGGGTAGCATGAGCGTATAATTAATTGAACCATCTGGGGCCACCAACAGAAGAGGACACTGGCTGGAACGACAGGCATGAGCAGAGACTGTCCTGGTCACACCTACGTTTAGGGAACATATCCTGTTTAGCACGTTTAGTGTTGTCACCTTAGTCCCTTGGGAATATCGTCTCAAGGTTTAAATAGGGTGTTTTCACACAGGGCACTTGAAACAGCAGCAGCAAGAGCAGCAAGAGCAGCTAACACTTATTAGAGGGAGGAGTATTTGTCACACACTGTGCTAAGCATTTGGCTTTGGTCTCACATATGCACATAATTGTATCAGTTGGTTTCAAGGGCAGGGGAGAAAAAGCCAACTGAAACTTCACTTTACATTTTATCTAATGGCAAATAAAATAAAATAACTGCTATATATAATCTGAGGGCTAAAATTTCTTAATTACTGGTTGAAATTGTTTTATATATATATATATGTGTGTATATATATATATATATATATATATATATATATATATATATACACACACATATATATATGTACCATTTGCCAAAGAAGTTCTGCCAATGTTTTATACAACTACAGGAAAAGCTTCCTCATAATAAACCCAACTGTCTCATAATATAATTCAGTGCAGCCTTTTGGAGACATACAGTCAATTCTTGTTATTCATGATAGTTATTTTCTATAAAGTCATTACAAATACTGAATTAATGAATACTGAACCATTACTCCATTACAGGCTTAGGTTCCTATGAACTTCTGGTTACAAAATTGTCATCACCTGAGCAACACATAATCTTGCTTTAGGTGTATTTCTGTTAAAGACACTTTATATAATATATATTGTTGAATCATTAATATTGAATTCACAGCCAACAGCACTATAACTCATGCCTGAACAGAGCTTATCTAACACATGTGTTTTCTCCTTAAGGCACATCACAACCTTTTTGGGCTTAGGAACACTAGCCAGCAATTCAACACTATGCTTGGGGGCTATTTTAAACAGAAAAATCAGCAAGAGAAAGCATAAATATGTGGAAGTGTGGCACTGAATGGACCCTAAGAAGGACACTTATTTACAGTACAAGAGCTGAAATAAGTAGGCGAAGCATCATCTTGTTCAAGCTGAGAAATTGCACATCTGGAGGCTCACATTTTCACTGCTTTGTGCATGTCTGCAAATGACCAGGAAAGTACCACAACATTGTCTTAGGAGTTACAAATAGACTTTAGTGAGTAGAAAAGACAGAACCCACAAATAATGAGGGATCTCAAATAATGAGGCTCAACTGTAATTTGAATTTTGTCATTCTCCCCTGCTTAAAAATCATGTGATTTTTTTAAAAGGGACTTTGCATTAGAAAGGAGAAAAAAGTGACTCAGGAGCTGGGTGTTGGGGCTGAGAGGGGGACAGGAATCCTACAATTGCTTCATAATTACATTTGGAACAATACAACCTGTTTAACAAGCCCTGCCTCATGCCCCTCTGTTTACTTTTTAAAGTTCCCCACTACGTCCAAGCACACTGATTTTCTACGTGTTAATGACTCCCTCCCAAATCTACCTTTCCATCCCTAGCCTCTTACTAAGCTCTGAGCCATAGTCTCATGTATTCCACTCCTTACTGGAAATCCTGGTTCAGATGCCTAAGAAGCAACTCAAACTTATAAGCAAATACAACTCATGACATTTCCTCCCAGTTAGGCTCCTCCCTTGGTCTTGTTTTTCACAATAAATGTCACCAACATCCATGAGACACTCTGGCCACCTCAGCCATCTTTCTGGCCCTACATCCTGCCAGTCTTAGTCCAACCCCTGAGACCTGGCGTTTGCTCTCTTCTCAGGCTGGAACTGTCCTCCGATGTTTTCAAGGCTGTCTCCTTCACATTCAGATCAAATGCCACACACTCACTGACTCCTTCCATGACCCCATTCCCGCCAAATCATACTATCATATCCACTTGTTTCATTTTCTTCACAGCACTTCTCACTATCTGAAATCTTTGAGTCATTTATGTGCTTATAATTTTTTTTAACTGCCTCATTCCATTGGAATATATTACCCTGGAGTACTGACTTTTCCTCCTTTACCATCCATTTCCCTCACTTAGAACAGGCCCAGTACACAGGAGGTGTTCTGATATCTGTTGCTGCCTGGCCTTGTCTAGGGTATCACCTGCACACTTTTCTGCCCCAGATCCATGTGCTCACTGTTTCCTAGGTGTGGACTAGCCAGCAATAAATCATTCTCCAGCTCTCATCTGAAATGTCAGTTTCTAAGTGAAACCTTCTGAACTCTAACCCTTACCAATGCTCAGGTAGGCTTCTTGCTCCTCTTTGAGTATTTTCTCATGTGACACCCTATAGGTATTCATATCACATTTTACTTGATTAACACCTATTGTATCCACCAGCATAGGGGTCGATACACTATGGCTCATGGACCAAATTTGGCCTGCTGCCTGTTTTTGTAAACAAATGTTTATGGAAAGACAGCCACACTTGCTTGTTTCGGTGTTATCTATGGCTGCTTTTGTGCTGCAACAGCAGAGTTGAGTAGTTGCAACGGGGACCATATAATATTATATTTAAATCCTAAGATATTTACTATCTAACTCCTGCCTTAGGCTATAGGCTCCTTGAAGTCAGTGATTCTCTTTTATACACTACTACATACCAAATACCTAACATAGTACCATGCATAGTCGGTATTTAGCTGTTACTTCTTCAATGAATGTTGAATGATTTAATATTGGAAATGATTTGATTAAGAAAATTTTTCATATTCAAGAATCAGCAGTCTTGTGTGTGTGTGTGTGAGTGTAGTTGCTTTTTGTTTTCTAAATTGCTTGATCCTAATTCTTTAAGCTAGACTTGTTTCCCATTATTTCCACTTGTTATGTTATATTAAAACAATACAAAGAAGCCTATCTAGTATATATCTAACTACCGCTGAAGTGCTAAATAGAAAAATGTTGTGTGAATATTTTTGGCTCCTAGATTTAATTCATAGAAAGTACTAGAATGTGGTGAGTGTTTGCTCCTGTGTCCTGCTGGCATACAGGTATCATTCCCCACTTTTTGGCATGGAATTGCTACAGGGAGTATTTCCAATACTATTTCAAATCACCTTTCCTCTTGTTATTATAAAGATATCAACGTTGTACATCCTTTTAGGTTGGGTCTAGGTCTTCTGTTGCACTACCTTGAATTTGACCATCTGAACTCTGTTCAGTTCATTTCTCACTGCTTTTCTAATTTGCTAAGTTCATTTTGAACACTGAATCTGTCTTCCATGAGCAGCCCTGTCTTTATTCTCTTCAGAAGATTGAACTCATCTACAAATTTGATGAGCCTATTCACTATTCCATTTTCCAGGTCATTGAAGAAACACTTAAGCAGCCCTGGAACCCAAGGTGACCCCCTTAAAACATCACTTGTTATGTCTCCCCAGGCTGACACTTACTCATCAGTAATCTTTCTCTGGGTATAGACAGCCATTCGGCCTACTGACAGTTGTTTGCACAAAGTAACAGAGCAGCAAAAAAAGTGTTTAGGAAAAGTATTTTGCCTTCTGCTTCAATAAAATAATGTGGAAAAGTGGATGACTCTGTTTAGAAGTTGAATCTCTTTTGTCTATGGAGAATTATATTTTTGCATAATCAACTCTGCTGTGTGGCCTTTCATAAACACCATGATTAGATAGCTAGTTGGTCACTCTTGTTTTGTTGTGAACAGGCTCCATTTATATTCAAGCCTCCTTTGTATCTGTATTCTCTGTCCCCTGTATTTGCGTAATTACCAAGTCCTGTTCATCATACTACTACTTGGAATTTTCCTTTGCTCTGTTGTTATACTTAGAGCCCCAGGTCAAGCCATCACCATCTCTGGCTAACCTACTGGGAAAAAAAAAATAACTTATGATAATCTTACCTCTAAACTCTTGTGATGCTCTCAGAGGGAAATATCTTGTCAAATATTATGTTATTTTATGACTCCCAATCTAAGGAACCTTAAGAGGCTTCCAGTTGCCACTCAAAATAAAATAAACTTCTTAATATGGCATTCAGAAACTTCTTGTTTGCTTTTACTCTGCAGTATTTAAAGCTCAATTCATGCTTAGCATCCTGATGAGCAAGCATGGTTACCAATGTAGCATCTCCATAATCACCAACATTATTTTATAATAACATTTGCTAGTAACTTAGAATATGCTTTTATTAGCAGTATTATTATTTTACAATTCTGTTCATCTTTACCAATGTAATAGTCACTATTCACTTCTTTACATATTCTCATGAAGAACAATCTTGTTGGCACTTGCAACTTGTTATATACATTCTCTATAATATTATAATCATCTCTTGATGTTTACTACTGATGAATTGTACATTTGCCTATGATTTCTTAGTAACCTCTTTGGATCCTTTGCAATAACTAATTAAACCAAAAACAGAGCCTTGAACACAATGTATAATTATGTGTGCTTTACTGACTAAAAATAAAGAATATTACTATTAGCATGATTGATAATCATCAGCACTGAAAAGCAAAAAAGAGACACAAAGATATTACCTAATGTGCTTATAAAGTCAGAAAACCAATTAAAGGACAATTTAAAATATATATATACTAATATTAAATGTAATTTAATTCTCTTTTATGAATAGTGTTAATAATGTTTCAACTTATATTCACCACACTGCACATAGTAGATTTGCATACAGTAGATACTCAATAACAAAATCTGTGGTGGAGAATTATTTGATTGACAGTGTAAGAGTACACAAAGGTATACATTTCTAACTCTATTTTCCTATGTTACAAATGAATTTAGGGAGCTGAGAGAGGAGAGAGAACAAGGAAAATTTATAGAAATGCTGTAATAGAAATAGCACCAATTAAACACTGCCCTTTGGCAGCGTAATGGTAGTTTTTGAGATTAATTAATAAGGGAAAGTAGAGGGATACGTAAAAGTATGCAGAATGATTTCTAAATTTAAAGAACCACCTTGGAGGAAGAAGTTACTTTCATTTCCTAAGCACCAAAAGAGTACAAGATAAAATTTACATGGGCTTTGATGCTAAAATATTTAGCACATACTAAATATTCAATCAATGTTTAAAAGTGCTAAAAAGTGTAAGAAGTTGAATTATCAAGACTTTCTGCAAAAGAAAATAGAGGAAAAAAGCTCAGATTTATGGGTAATCTAAGGTATTGACAAACAATTCATTTTTTATAAATACGTTATTGCTAAGGTGAAAATGTGAGGAAACTTAGATGCATTTCCTACAAATTTATTAGCAAGAGTTTATGATTGGATCAAAATACATCCTATAGTAAAGGTTTTGTTCTTGATTATTGCTCTAGGAAAATCTGGATTTACTAAATAGGTTGTACTGCCTTGTACTTTTCTGTCACATAAATATAATGACACATGTAACGTGCCAGTGTGAAATGTTAAAAGTATCATAGAATGATTATTTGAACAATGAAAACCAGCTTTCACTCCTCTGATACTTCCTGCCTAAAAGATTTTTAGCATTTGCTTTAATTTTTTTCAGATTCCTTCAGTCCTCTTTAAAAAGCAGTGTCTAAATAATCATCATCAAAATGTGCTGTAGTAAATTTCCACAAATCACGTGACAAGTTTTATACCTTGGTGACAGAAAAACAGTTTCTTTATATAAACTTAGGGAAATATTCTTGAAGCATGGAAATACAATTATCAATCTTTTTCTAATATGTATAAGGTAGGAGGTAGAGCTTTAGCAATCACTCTTGGTTGTCAATCCTCTCAAGTCCAGCTGTATTTTGTATAATTACTAAAATTAGCCAAGATTAAGAGGCAAGGTGTCCTGTTTCTAATGATTTGGGGTGTTAATATCTGTATCTATCACTTTCCAACTGTATGACTTTTATATCTTGTAGCCTCAGTTTCCTCATTTATAAGATTAGGTAAGAATAGTAACACTTCACAGAGTTGTTATGAGGAATAAGTGAGTTAATTCCTATAGAGTAGTCTATTCATTTCCTAGGGCTGCTATAACAAGTTACAGTACTCTTCGTGGCTAAAAACAACAGAAATTTTCTCACAGTGGTGAGAAATTATCTATTTCCTCACAATTCTGGAGGCCAGAGGTCCGAAATTAAGGTGTTGTCAGTATTTGTTCCTTCCAGCTGCTCGGAGGGAGAATCTGGTCCATAGTTTTCTCCTAGTTCCTGGTGGTTCCCAGCTATCTTTGACATTCTCTGGCACGTGAAAACGCCATTAATCTTTGCCTCTTTCTTTACATGGCATTCTCCTCTGTGTCTCTCTGTATCCTTTCTTCTTCTTATAAGGGCATCAGTCATTGGATTTAGGACCTACCCTACATTCAGGATAATCTCATTTCAAGATTCTTGTAATTCTATTGCTAAGGCTTTATGCCCAAATAAGTTTACATTGTGAGGTTCCTGGTGAACATGAGTTTTGGGGGGAACCTATCCAACCCATTACAAGTGCTAAAAAAGCTGACACAAAGTACTCAGTTACAAGAGTCAAAAACTGGAAAAATTTAAATAAATACTAATATGAAAATGAATATATAAATTATATGAGTCACATGTGAAACTTTATAACAGTGATTAAATAATGAACTCAATTTATTCATATCAATATCAATAAATCTGGAAAGTGCAATACTGAGTATTAACAAGTAAACTTCAAAACCCAATGTATATAATTAATAAATTAATACTATTGCATTTTAAGGCTACAAATACTAAATTCATGATAAGTATTGATTTTGGTAAGAGAAGAGGAGTATAGGACTGAGAAGAAGAGAGAATATCAGAGTCTTCAACAACTTCTGTAATAATTACTCTTAAAAACATATTTTTCCGGGCTTCCCTGGTGGCGCAATGGTTGAGAATTCGCCTGCCAATGCAGGTCTGGGAAGATCCCACATGCCGCGGAGCGGCTGGGCCCGTGAGCCATGGCCGCTGAGCCTGCGCATCCGGAGCCTGTGCTCCGCAACGGGAGAGGCCACAACAGTGAGAGGCCCGCGTACCACAAAAACAAAAAAACACATATTTTTCCACTTAATTTATAATAACATCAAAAGAAAATATTTAGGAATAAACTTAAGCAAGAAGGCAAAAAATTCGGATGCTACAAACTACAAAACATTGCTGAAAGAAATTAGACACTGATAAATGGAAACCCATTTTAAGTTCATGGATTGGAAAAATTAATATTGTTAATATGTCAATACTGCCCAAAGCAATTGACAGATATTATGCAATCTGTATCAAAATTCCAATGATTTTTTTGGAGCAATGGAAAAATCAATCCTAAAATTCATATGGAATTTCAAGGGACTTTAGATAACCATAACAATCCTGTAAAAGAACAAAGTTGGTGGTCTCACATTTTCTACTTTTAAAAGCTTTTACAAAGCTACAGTGGTCAAAACAGCATATACTCATTTAAAAATAGACATAGACCAACGGTGAACCCAGAAATTAACCCTCACATATATCATCAAATGATTTTCAACAAGGGTGTCAAGATCATTCAATGGGGGAAGTAGAGTCTTTTCAACAAATTGTATTGGGAAAACTAAATATCTACATGTAAAGAAAACAAGTTGAACCCTTATCTGAAACCATATTCAAAAATTAAACCCAATGGATCAAAAACCCAAATGTAAGGGCTAAATAAAACTCCTACAAGACAACATAGGAGAAAAGCTTTATGACATTGGATTTGGCATTTCCTTGGATATGGCACTAAACACCCAGGTAACAAGAGAAAAAGATAGATAAATTGGATTACATCAAAATTTAAAATTTTGTGCATCAAAGGATAAAATTATCAGAGTGCAAAACAACCCACAGGATAAAAGAAAATATCAGCAAATCATATAATATAACCTTTCAGTTCTCTGAATTGCAAACTACTTGAGTGAAGTGTCTTAATAAAATATCTTGTTAGATATTCTATTCCTTAAAAACAAACACCAGTGTTGTGTAATACAAGTTTTTGAAATTGATTTTTTTATAGAATTGATTGATACAGTCAAATAATGTCATATAGGTGATATTGGACAGAATCTGAAAAATTTTTTAATTTAATCTATTAATACATTAATTTATTAATTTTAATAAATTAAAATTTAATCAATGTTTTGTTTAATATTGATATGCATATATGCATATACACAGCTGGATACATATATATGTATCTATATGTATATGTCTATATATTAAAGCATATCTAATTGTTAAAATGTCTAGTTATATAATTTGTGTAGATTATTATTAAAAGGATACAGTTCTAAATTGAGTTTGGAAACTCCTTGACTTGATTGATCTAGTTTCATTAATTAGATATTCTTAATTTGCTTTACTACTTGCTCACTACATAGATCAGCATCACTTCGTTTTCAGCAACTTCATAGATATAACATCCTAATTCTAATTCACTGTTCATTCAGTCATTTTTAAAGTCTTCAAGTGGTTCTTCCCTGAATATTTCTGCTTCTTCAAAATACCATTCCTTAATTCAGTTGGTAAGGAAGAGATTTCAGTTTCCCATTCAAAGTATTCACCTGCTATTCTCAGTAATAGACTCCTGATATATACTCTAGGTAGTTGAAATGACTACAGAAACCTTTTCTCACAGCTGTGAAGCCACTATATAAGCAAAGTTTGCAGGGTGGGCCCTTCTGGATTTACCCTTTAAAAGGGACCAAACATACCTTTAAAAGGTATGGGTCCTTTTTTTTACCCTTCCTACTTTCCTTCAGGTCACCACCAAAAACAATGACTAGAATTCTAGCGGCTATTTTCTGACCTTGAAAATGAAATCTATTAGCCAAGAATGAGAGAGCAAAAAGGAAGATGCTGGGTAGTCAAATTGTTTGAAAAATGATGCCATATAACTTGGAATGCTATTTCTGGATTTCTCTTATTTTTGGCAAAGAAGAAATATTGAATAAACATTGATTTTGTTTAACCCACTGTTATTTGCAGGGTTAATTTTCACTCAATCTCTTCCTTCATCTCTAATTAGTCACAAAGTTTTGTTGCTTCTAGCTTTGAAATACTATTTTTTTTTTTACTATTATCACTAAACAAGTCCATTTGCTAGTCCTAAAAAATTAGTCAGTAGGTTTTCTATGTTTCTGAGAAATACTAAGATATACAAACATTTGAAAAATATTTGTGATACATGTAGTAGAATCCATTCATGATGTTAGAAACTGATGATGCAGACAAGGATTGATTAACCATGTTAATTTTATATTCGTTCCATTGCATTAAGCTCCAGTTAGTGATCTCATCATACTTAACATTTACACACAGGGCTTGGAAATCCATTTTGTTTGGATGAGCTTTGGGGAAGTTAAGTTACTATTCAATAATGGAATAGGGATTTAAGTCAAAGAGTTTTTAAAATTTCAGCACTTTCCACTGAACCATAAGCACATGGCATGAACATAGGGGTAGGAATGGGAATGGAATGTAAGGAGGACTAGAGTATGTCAGTCTGCGGGGATAGTCCTACTCAGAGAGAAAAGTGATGATCGAATGAGAAATGTAGGTCAGTGCCTGAGTTATTGCAGCAGACTCAAAGGCTCTCTTGCCTTTTTCTAATCCCTTCCAATTAATCTTTCCAAAACATATTTATCATGCCAGGCGCTTACCAGAAAACTTCCAACAATGTTTCTTTGCTCTACACAATCTTGCCCCTCACAGACATTCTCCTTGATTCCCCAATTCAAACCCTCTGTTTGACAGAGACTGTTTTTGTCATCATTTCTGAACTGCACAATATCCTTGCCTACTTCAGCATTCACACAACCCACACTGATCTTGCATTTTTCTGACCTTGTATCAAATTTATTGTCTGAATCGTTCTTTCTGATCATAAAATCTCACTTAATTTATTGTGTGTGTATATTTTCATCCCAAATAGTTTGTAAAATGTCTTGGGGTCAGATGCTAAGTCTTGCTTTGCTTCTTTATAAAGTCTACATCAGTGATAGCTTATAAGAAATATCTATTATTTGTTTCGCTTAAATAAAAATTGCCTGACAAATCTTGAAGAATGGTAAAACTTATCATTTTTTATTCTAGATTTTTTAGCATTTGGATTAACCAATTCACAAATATTCTCCAATTAACTTGCATATTTTCTAGTATTAGCCTAAGTAAAATTACAGGGTTGGTAGAACTACTTTTTTATATCTCTTTCCTTTAATTTAAATTTCTCTCTACCCTTCTGTTCACTACTTCCAATCTTTGCCTAATTTTGCCCTTACCCATCTGTATATTTTTTTCCAGAATAACTTTCCTTGGTTTCACCTCCTTAGGGGGATTTACTATATAGACCTTCAGCCAATCTGATGATTCCTGTACCATTTTTGACACCCCAGACTATTTATATTCCCCAAGAAAACTCTTCTGTCCTTTGAAAAAGGTACTATACCAGCCTGACAGTAACAACTAGCAAATGTCCTCAATTAAACCAAAAGAAAGAGAAAAAATTAAGAAAATACTCTGGAGAGTAACTTTTACCCTCCCCCTAGATCACCAGCATTTTTACTATGGTAGAATTTTTGGTGGGACTGTTCTTGACTTTGGTCAGAAGCATATTTTAAGGAAGATATTTTAAGATTTAAGAGGAAGAAGATGAATAGTGTTGGAAATATTTTGTGTCATAGAATTCTATAAATCATGCCTCATCTCATAAAAAGAGTTGCCCCCAATTATCTGTTGAATTCTTGATTATTCACACCCAATTGACAAACTACCATATACTTTTTCACATCTGCTCATAGAAATATTTCCTCTGCTCTAATTCTATGCATCCTATCCTACTGATATTTTATTCTGTACTATTATAATAATGGTATAAAGTTAATAGAATACTAATGGTTTGAGACATACACTTCTTTTCCCACCTAATACATAATATATTTTAGAATTGATGAATTAGCAAAAACCAAAAAAAAAAAAAAAAAAAAAAACCCAAAACACACCTTTCTCATCTTCTAGAGCTGATGAATCAACAAAAACATAAAACTTTCTGTACCATCTTTGCCTTACATATAATTGCACCCACCTAAACCACATAGGGAAAAAAACCACTTCTGTGTAGAAGAGACAGTGGATCCTTTGCTTTATTGAGCTCCATGTGTTTTATCTTCTTAGGTTAACAAGGCCTAATATTGAAATCATGGGGTAGAAAAATAGAAGGATATGAAATATTTTTGAAGACATTCATATAAAGTGTATTTACATTTAAGAGTTGAAGCAGTTTTTTCAGAAATTCTGACTAGCTGCTAGGAATCAGCACAAGGTTTTTTTAAATTACCTTAAACTCAGAAATAAGCATTTTGGAACTCAAATTATTTACCACTTGGGCTTTAAAATCTTGATCCAGGTGAGACACATGTTTAAAAAAAGAATCAAATCTTGAACAAGATAATTAAAAATGCCATGAATTGGTTTCAATGTCAATTCAATTCAAATATTTTAAATAGTTGAATATATCAAACAGAAAAATTTATACCTAGTTTTTAACAAAATATTTTGATATTGAATTGGAAATGGCAGATCACATTTGGACTTTATTGAATGAATCTTATTAATAACAACTTCACAGATACCACAACCATAGTCACTATCAAAGAGGTAAAGTGAGGATTGTGTGTAGATGGGACAGTGATAAACCCAATGGAAAAAAAGAAAAAAATAAATAAACAAAAAACAGCAAGCACTGGATTATTTCTTCATAAATTAGATAACATTTGGTATTAATATAAAGGACTCTCTTGAGAATAGGCTTATGTGATGGGTTGTGAAAAAAAAAAAAAAAACCAAATCAAAGTAAAGTACGTATGCTTCTCCAAATCATACCCAAACTTTGGTGTATAAGGTAGACTGGAAACTCCCCAGGATACTGTTTTCCTGGGACATTTCTGGTATGTCCCATTTTTAGCCAAATAGAAAAAAAAATCATTCTGAAAATATTCATGACAATTTATATGAAAGCATGAAAATGTAGAAGTTTTGTTTGTTTTTCCAATGAAAAATTTTGAAATCTGAAAATCCTAACCTTTGGCTGAAGTTCATGAAAGAGATTTCAGGTCATCACAGATAAACTTTAATCTAATTTACTGAAATCCAGTTAATGAAAATTAAGATTAATTGCTCTCCTATACACTATTTCTACAGGTAATTCTGTACTTTACCAGTAGTATATTTTCCGTTACTTGAATATCCATGTATGCTTGTAATGTCTTTAAGGTGTCCAAACCCTCTTACCTATATACACACACTCACACACAAACACACTCTAAAATAACCAGACATTGTTTAAAAGGCCCTCTCCTCATATTGCAGCAATACACAAACAGTAGTTGTGAAGCATTTTGGCCTCTTCAAGTTGCACTGGCCCCTTGGGTTACATTTAAATCACAGCCTGTTTTTTCTCCAGTATTATTATCTCAACTCTTTGTTTGTTTCTATCATTTTCTCAGTACTCTCTCCCCATTTTTACCACATCTTATATTTCTCCATCATCTTTTAATACTTTCCTCAAATTTATTCTTGCATTTTGAAACATATTTATTCTTATTCTCTTGTTTTGGATGGAATGATAGAGAATTAAAAATTTATCTATTTATTTATTGAAATTCTTAATTTTCAATCCTTTTCCTTCTTCCACTGATTTGCTATAAACCAAATTAAGATACTAAGAAACACTTGCTCAAGTGATTTTAATTATTTTTAAATGCAAGTAAAGTATTTGTAGACTATATGTTCTTAGACAATTCTTAACTTCATTGATCCTTAAAACCATTAGCAGAACTTCTATCAGTGGGCTGGGTGATCTTTCTATTATTCGTTTGGACACACAAAGCTAGAGTATTTAATTCTAAATTATAACTACCCAGAGAAATAAGAGTTTATTTTCAATTTTCCTGTAAAAGAAATCAATAATAATCATTTTATTTTGTGCAGGATAAAAATTATTCTGCATAGAGACTGTCCAACATGGTGAAGAGTGAGGTTTCTAGAGTCTAATCCAATGGAATCCTGCTTCCAAATCATAACAAATGTGTGACCTTGGATAGAGTAACCTCTCCAACTCTTTTCCTCATCTGTTAAAAAATTTTTAAAAAGGTGTCCTTGTAGGACAGAAGAGATGATGCATGGAGAGCTCTTTGCGTGGTTTCTGGCCTGTAGCAACTGTTCAATTATCACCATCTTCATTATTAATATTAATAGTTATGCACAATATGATATAGGAAAGTAGCTCTCAACAGTATAGGAAAATAGGTCAAACTGTTCTGATCTGTGAAAGTTAATTATATTTATTTTAGTTACTTATACATTTTTGATCCTCAAAGAAAGGTAACATAGAAAGCCCTAAAGTTTCGGGACTTCCCTGGTGGCGCAGTGGTTAAGAACCCACCTGCCTACATGGGACTGAGTGAACTGATGAGGATTATTATAAATTTCGTGTCTTTCTGTTTGAATTTAAAAAAAAATCCCACATGGACTCAGAGGCAAAAAATATGCAAATCAATTTTCACTGCAAAGTAAAGGAGCTGTTACAGTGGAGGATTACTGGACTGAATGTCAATATTATGACATAGTATGAGTATGTTTCGTGTTTGGTAATTGCAATCATTGTTGCTTTTGTTGTAGTCAACCATTTACAATGCTTGGTGTCAGTTTATTTATCTCTTGTAAAAATAAAATACAGTGTGTGTGTGAAAAAAAAAAAAGAACCCACCTGCCAATGCAGGGGACACAGTTTCGAGCCCTGGTCCAGGAAGATCCCACATGCCGTGGAGCAACGAAGCCTGTGCACCACAACTGCTGAGCCTGCACTCTAGAGCCTGCAAGCTACAACTACTGAGCCCACGTGCCGCAGCTACTGAAGCCTGTGCACCTAGAGCCCACGCTCCGCAACAAGAGAAGCCACCTCAAGGAGAAGGCCACACACCGCAACGAAGAGTAGCCCCGGGTCGTTGCAACTAGAGAAAGCCCGCGCACAGCAACGAAGACCCAGTGCAGCCAAAAATAATAATAAGTTAATTAATTAATTTATAAAAAAAAGAAAGTCCTAAAATTTCCATAGGTTAAGTTGCCTGAGATAATATGTGGTATGCATCACACCTGCAAGAGGGCATTTTCCTAAAAATTGGCTTCAGTCACATCTTTAAAAAATGTCCACTTGCAGAATGTCAATCTGTCTGACAGTGCAAATCTCCTTCAAGCAATTTAATTCAGATTAAAAAGATAACCATGGCTTATATAGCAGAATGAGGGATCTGTTTCAAATCCATTGCCTTAACACTATCAATAACCCATTACGACCCATGATTGAGTAGTTTTAATTAAGTTCAGTTGGCTGTGGGGGGAAGGGTGCTTCATTTAATCCTTCATTAATAGTTAAAGTGAATATTATAAATATCTCTATGACTTTCATTGCTTGAACATCTTTCTTTTTTATTGGATTTATTGTTTACCATGCTATGGAGCAATGCCATTTGGGGAACTCCGATTCCCAGGAGCTTTAATGCTACCCCACTTCCAGCACTATAAAATAGAGGCCTGCTGTTTTAATCACGCCTCACTCTCTCTCTCTCTCTCTCAAGGTTGTTTGCGCCCTGGTACAACCCATCTGCCTTGAATCTAGTGCTCCGCTGGGGCTGCACACATCTGCCAGCCAGACTACCTTCGTACACAATTACTCAATCCACCATAAGGCTCTTTAATAGGAAACAAGTGTGACAACGGCAAGCCTCTTTTTTTTTTTTTTTTTTCTCCTCCTCTTAAACCACAGAGTCAAATAGCTCTAATACATATGAAGCTTGATAGATCCGCCCAGGTGTAGGTGAAATGGTAGAGCCTCAGGGGTAATAGATGTTGTGCTCTCTCAGGCTGAAGTTTAGCACTTCGTCCTGACCGGCTCTTCAGCAGCAGTGCGATGGGCTGCTCCTTGTACAGTTACAAAGTCAACATGATTCTTGCCGCTCACATTTATGCCTAATCTGGAGGGCAACCTGGAGCTAGGTAAGAATAGCAGAACCACCCTTTTACTTCAACGTGTGGACAAAGGACAGCAAATGCAGTAAGTGGAAAATTTATCTTTCCTTCTTTTTCTTGGAAATTCATTAAGGATGTTTACTCTCAGGGAATCCTCTAAAGACTGTGCAAAAAATGAACTAGCATAAAACCTGTGTTGATAACCCTGTGGATTTCCTCTGGTTTCGTTTTTCACCAGTGCCTTGGCACTGTCACTGAAGCTTAGACTCCGCGAGTAACTTGCTCATTCAGAAGGTCTCGGAACTAAAATGTGGTGCTAATAATATTGCTAATTCAATCCTGTAGGCTAGCATATTAACCGCTCTTTCTGGATGAAATGTGCTTTATTTCTGTCAAAAATGATGGTGGCAAGTGTTTTGTCACAGTTCTGAGAATGGAAAAAAAAATTCTTTAGGAAGCACATACTCTTCCTGAAAATGGATTTCAACTTTTACACGTAACTGTATTGTTACATCACTGATCATACGTTAATGGGGGAAAAGTGCTTATAATTTTTGCTTAAATCCGTTCTATAGCTCAGTCCCTTACCAAAGAAGTGATCTTAAAAACTCTAAAAACAGTATTAGGTTGGAGTAGCCATGACAATGATAATGAATTTTTAAAACAAACGAAACAAAACAAAAGGTCATTTGTCTAATAGCATAAGAAAAGATATTAAAACCAGATGTAGGAAATCTCAGTTTTGACTTTTTGGTCTTTCATGCTTGGTTTCCAGCAGCTTTCACATTGCGTTTACTTTGCATTTACAACTTTAGATCCACCATTAAACTATATTTGAACTTGAAGTTCAAATTTGATCTAAGTACATCCCTGTTCCTTGAGCCCCCTACTCTGATTTTTACTTGGCTATGGGGAGTCTTTTTACTACTATGCCATATAACCTGAATTGTGTTAACAAGCTAACTGTGGTGGACGTTTTCAGGTGGAATGTCAGCCAATGCGAGAGAATGTGTTTGCTGTTCGAATGCATGATGTTCCATGTGGGAAATAAGCACATGGGACATATGCCCTGACAAAGATTCCAGTTATGATTCCCAAATTCAATCCTTCAAATATTGCACAAAGATGATCAAGTTAAAAGAGAATGCAATAAAAACTGTCAGCACATCGTATCTGTTCGTAGCCTTTTGAGGTTTTATCCTTTTTCCTTAATTTAGGCAATTTTTATTTGAAAAATTAGTCTGGAATGCATTGTCATCCCCAAAGACGATTCACATGTATAGGCTAAGTAGGTGAAATTAGATAAAATGCTGTTGCATTGTTTAAATAATTCCCCACTGGCTGATGTTTTGTTTCTGTTTTCTAACTATTATAGATGGACACATTGAAATTGATGGTTTAAGAGCCATGACGGTAGAATCCTGATGACTCCTTTGTGTATATTCAGAAATGATTTAGCTTGGATAAAGTTGCTGCTATGAGAGGTTTAATTAATTACTGCTAGTTCAGTATATTTCTTTAAGAATTGCATTTGACATTACTGATGGCGGAGTAAACGCAGTTTAAAAGTCATCCTTCATGAAATACTTTAACCGACAATTGTTGGTATTGAATAGCGGTCAATGTCTACCCCCTACAGGGAGAGAATCTAATTTCACTGTGCCTTCCCCAGAACATGAATACCACAGAGTACAGTTCACACATGTGAATGCTGTACCCGTGTCAATGACTCTAACAACTGCCCCTTAATGAAAAGGTCAGCCCTGTGATTAATAGGAAGCCAATTTGAAAGCCTGGACCTCACTTCAGCACTACATTTGGATTTGTTTCTTCTTGATTACTTCATTTGCCTTTCAAAGTGTAATAAAAATCAAGTGGCACTACACTGCACTTTTTAAACACCTTATGGTTGATTTTATATGATAGCAACACATTGGTTAGTATCTTTGGTTCATTAACAAAATAGTAATTAAGTGAAAATGTCAGTCAAGCCAATTATTGAGGGCATAAGGATGATGAATGAGAATTTTACTGTTTATCTAAATAGTTAGAATATGTAACCTTTGCTTAAGTTTCAGTTAATTTAACAAACTTTAAGAGGCACTGTGGAGGTGAAGATGGAGTGACAGAGGAAGGGTTTGATATTTTTACCTAAGATGTATTATGCATAAATGCTACCTATGTGCTAGAAAGTGAATATACATAGGAAACTTATGCAGATAATTTTGTACCACCAGTGGTAAAACTCATTGCAGAATATAGCTAAATGGAGTTGAAGCCAGAAATTATAAACCTAGTGACATCCTCAGAGAAGTAATTTAGTCATCTAAAATTTGTAATGGTTGCTTAGTTATAACTATTCCAATAAAAACTTGTGCTCGAAAGCATTATGATTAAGTCCAACTTAAAATTTAAAAAAATATTTTTAACTGGAACTATATTTTGCTAGTAAATATCATGTTAAAATTTATGCAATTCACAAAGTAGATGGTCCTTAAATAAGTTGCTTTGTCTTTTCATTGATCTATGTGTTTTGTGTCCCTGTGGCTTTATCTGTGTGAGTTTTTAAATAAGATTGTGATGAGTAATTAAGTAATACAAACAATGTAAGTATAGGTACTATATTTATTATACTTGAAAATTTCCATATACTTGGAGGAAAATTTTTAGCAATCACAGGACTATATCAACTTATTCTAAGGGATATTCTCTTTTAAATAACTTTTATTTTTTAACCCTAAATCAGCAATTACAGGATTTAATAACTCCATTTTCACTTGCAATAAAGGAACTATATTACATATCAATATAGAAAGTATAGGAAAAAATATAGTCCAATTTCAATGGCCACTCAAGGAGGAAACAGTGTAGTCAACTCTATAATGGGCACACAATGTGTCCTAGATATTCTCCCACTTTATCAATGACCATAGCTATATCTTCCAGGTAATCTTCTATTCAGGCTTCCATTTTTGCTCTGAATTGGAAGCCACCTATTTCCAGATAGGGTACTAATGAATAATATTTGTTGGGAATCCTCAAGGAACCAGACACTGCACTGAGCATTTTGTACCCATTATTTATTTAGTCCTTACAGCCCAATGAAGTAAGTACTATTTCTGTTCCCATTTATAAATGTAAAAGCAGAGTGGTTGAGGGACTTGCCCAATGTCACACAGCTAGTAGGCAGTGGAAGTTGGGTTCAAATGAACTTTCCCTGAGGACAGATATCTCCTCCAACCACTGGACTTCACTTCTTCTCTAACAAGTGACTTCATCATCAGTACAGTTAACTTCATCTCTGATCACTTTATCAGTACTACTTGAATGAAAGGGATTCATAGATAGAAAGAGAACGTCCAATCAAACAAAACATAAATAGTTAAATGCCAGTGAGTATGACATCACTTCAAGTTACATCATCATTCAGCACTTATAGATTCTACTACTTTTCAGAGTTTTTTTTACAGGTAAAGAAGGAGTTGTAGTTACACCCCAGACATTTGGGGAAGAACTGATCCTTCCACCCTCATGCAGTGCCAAATTTCCATTCCTATTAATATTGAGTCTCTGAGAAGTGTTTGTCTCCTGAGGGTATTTACAACCAAGCCACTGCTGACTTTAACAGGGGTGACTCTAATCACAATGGCCTCCCAATGAGAGTCACCAAAACACATTCTCACCTCTAAGACAGTGAAGAAAATGAGCTTTCAATTATTCACCCTCAGAGATTTTTAGGCCTCAGTTATTCAGTAGGACCACCTGGATATTTTTTTTTTTTTTAATTTGAATGCTAACCGGACTTTTCCTTATCTGTGGATTTTTTTTTTTTTTTTCTTTTTTGTCATGTAGACATAGCCTGGAAAGCACCTATGTGAGAAATTTCATTTCAAATACAGATTTTCCTAAAAACTGCATCTGTATTTTCTCTATCTGCTGAAACACTTTCTCCCTAAGACGGATGTTCATCAATATAATTGAGAATATTTCTTTGTAGAGAGATCAAAACCAAAATATTTGTGATAAAACCCCTTCTATTTCATAACATAACTTTTATCATTATGGGCTTGTGTATTCGCTCTCTTATAAAGATAGAATATTCAGTTTAAAAGGAGTTTGTTTTTTTTAAGTCCATATTATCACATTTTTAAGCCAAGACATCAGTTACTTTTATAAACACAAGCAGATTTATGCAAGACAAATGAAATGAACATGAGAAAACTCCTTTAAAATTTTAGGAACCTCAACCCATTTTTTCTGAAAAAGTGGGTAGATATGTTACTATAATTACCAATTATAATTACTATAATTGGTTTCAATGAAAGATATTTGAAAAGGTAGTTAAAAGTGATTGGCATGTATAAAACCATAGACTATTCCTTATACAAAAGAAGACAAGAAAACAAGTAATTTTTTCAAACTAATCTTAAGATCCTAGAAGAATTAATCTATGCTGACAGGATCTAAAAGTTCTTAATACCCTGAGGATTGATGATTACTTAAAAAACTGATCAAAACTTCTTCTGTCACTATCATTACTCAAAGAGATCAACAGGCTAGCTACTTGAAGTTAATCTTATCTTCATAAATCCTTTTTGAATTAACCAGAAGCACTTCTTGTTTGTTTGTAGGCTCATATTAAGTGGAAGAGTCCTCCCATCACCCCATGCCCAACTCCTTACTTGACCCATTCCAAACCTTCCACCAGGGCCCCAGTCTACAATTAATTCTGATGCTGAGTACTACTGGCTTATGTTGCAGGGAAATATTGGGAACACTCTAGGTTATACGTTGTACTGTGGATGGCTCCACCCATATCTGGGGGTTGTCTGTCTCTGCTCATTTCTACAGCTTCATACATCCCGAATCCCAAGCCAGCAATCAACCACAATTCAACTCATGGTCCTTCCTTTGTATGGAGGGTTATTGTTCCCAGTTTTCTTATACCTATCAGACTCCTGGCCAACTCAGGTCTATTTCTGTAACCAATATCCAAGAGTTCTTGGTTTTTACCCCTTCTTAGCAGTAATTATTCTTTGCATTTTAGACCCATTGAAACCTATAACCTATTTTGAGCAGGATATGAATTTTTAATTTTGTTATGAAGTACACTTTATCGTGGCTCTGTGTTCAAAGTAAAATTTGCAGGTGTGACTAACTCAAGAATTCAGAAGCATCTAATTAGCAGTCAGCTTCATTTTGTTTTATTCCTTAATATTGTACATTCAAATTTGGATGAGTAGCAGAAAGGTAGGATCAGTGTTCTGTCTGGATTTCCATGAAAAGTTTGAGGTTTTGACCTGGCCAGATATGTACATATGCTTAAGTTTCACATGATAGATAATCATTTTCCAAATACATAGTATTTTCAGTCACTCTAGAATATATTTCCCTAGATAAAGCCTATATTATTAATTATATATATATATATAAATATATACATGTATAATTACATTTGACTGAATTACAAATCTAAAATTCCCCATAAGTGAAGCCCTGAAAATGAAATAAAAACACTGGGGTTCAGGTCCTCTTTTTGACAATTACTAGCTCATTTTCCAAATGTGGAGAATGTGCATTATGTGACATTTTGGTAATTATTTATGCCTGAAAGAACTTTGCAAAGCTCTTTGTAAAGTTACTCGGAAGAACTTTGAAAAAGTCTAAGATAGAAAAAAATAGGAGAAGGCACAAGTCGTATATATGAGGCTTCACACAAGACTCTTGCCAGGCTTTTAAAGGGTTTTGCATGTAGTGCAGGACTCTATGTTGGATGTAATTTGTTATATCACATAAAGCATAACACATATTTTCTCCCTTAGATTAAATTATATGTCAGTGATGTTTAATCAGAAAACTTTTACCTGAGACTGAGTTCCACTTAACAATGAGTTTACATAAATAATTATTTCTTGGACCAAACAAACATTTCTCAAACCTTTTCCCAATTTGTAAACTTAATGAAGGATTTGTATTTGATTATTGCCATTTCTTGAAGAGTCCTTTCCTTGTCCCATTTTCAATAATTTAAGAAATGAAAGAAAGTTAATAATGGAAGCCAAAAATCTTTACCTTTTGAAGTTGAGTCTACAATATTGAATCCTTGAATTAAGTTTAATTTATCCATCCTATCACAGCCAACATTGGTTTGACACATAGTGAAGAGGAGGAGTATTGCTAATACTGTTGAGAATGTCTTAAAATTCACATAAAACATTGACATATATTGTCATCTTTGTTCTCAGCTATTCCATAAGATAGTGCAGTAACACTTACCTGTTTTTCACTTAAATAATATTAGATGTATATTTTACCACAACAAATATTGTGACCAAATATTTAATTTATACAAAATGAATATTGGAGTAAGATTAGCTTGTGTGCAAACATTTCCCTTTTCTTTAATGTATAAAAGTAAGTATATATGGGTGAATATAGAAAAGAGATATTAATTCAGTGACTATGTCCTATGATTTACACTACCACATTTAATCTTCATATTGATAGGCAAAAGTAAATTTCTAATTTCCATTTTACAGATGAGCAATGTGTTTTATTTTCTCAATTTTATGAATAACATTACACCAATACAAATGTTTTCAAGTGACTAGTACAATATTGAATCAGTAAATGTGTAAAAACATGCCAAGATGTCCACAGGCAGTGTAGGTTGGAACAGAAACTGTTTTTTTGTTATGGTTCCAGTCCCTTGGAATTAGAGACTCAAACAATTTCAATATATTATGAACCTCAAGGATTAACATATACACTGTATATATGGTAAGAGTCATCCTGACAGAAACATTAGTATCACCATCATATTTTGATTCAAGAAAATATAAGAAATGAGTATGATGTCACATAACACCATTTCTTTGGGGAAGGCATTTTACTTTAGCGCTTTTATAAGAATGGAAATGCTATAGATGGTTTTATCATGTGAAAAATAATATATATTCTATATCAAACTTCACCTCTACATCATATTTTTAGGTACATTCATTAATTTGTGTTATAATAATGTGATATATAACTTGCTCTTTGTGTATGTAGTTTGTGTGTGAAAGTGAGTATGTGGATGTGTGATAAAACCCTCTTATTAGCGTGATTTCTGTTACATATTCCACAGCAATTGCCTTATGAAATATGAAAGGATTTTTATTTTGTTTAAAGAACTATACTCCATCATTTAAAAACCAATATCACAAACTTCTGTTGCACCAACAAGAAAAAAATTTATGAATTTCATATTTGTTTCCTGGCTTACCCTGGCTGTTTTAGAGTTTTGAATATTTATGTTAATCCTTTGCTATTCTCTGCAGCTGTACGAACACTGCATTTTTATGTTATTTAATATGTAACTTTAAACAATGACTATGGCTACCAACATTACACAGGTCTTGTGGGTGGAATACAAGGGTTTTTATATATTATTATTAACATTTTTTAAAAAATCATCCATTTTGAAAATTGGGAACTTTTCTTTTTTATTATGACAAAACCCAGAGTTTTTTATTTTTTCGTTAGTATGACTTGGTTGATGTATTGCCCACTTGGAGTCTTTTTAGACTCTCTTAAACAACTAGACTCACAAGACCACCATTGGCCACTGCTGACGCCAGCTTACTCAGAAAGAGCTAGGACCAGGAGGAATAAGAGACTGCCAGCAGGGCAGCCTCTGGGGCTCCACTGAGGCAGTCCTTTCAGCTGGCCAACAGCTCAGGGGCAAGTAGAGAAGCTCAAAAGGACGCAGGTGGAGGAAGCACGCCTGGCTTGAAAGCTTCCTTCCCTGTAGGAATATCTATTGGAGCTATAGAGCGACAGCTTCTAGAGTTTCCACAATGGGCCTGCCCAGTGAAAATAGTCACCGTACTCAGGGAAATCCAACATTAGGCTTCCTAGCAGGTATTCACTCCCAGTCCCGATTCAGTGTAGCAGTCAAGGCTCATTTTTACCACAGGTATATTTTTCTAGTAATTCTAATTTTTATCAGGTTTCTGGGAGTTTGGAGCTAGACGGTTTGTAAAAGATCAAATTGTCACGAAGAAAGGGAAAGCATGGATAACGTGAGGTTTGAGAAGATTAATTCAAGGACTAGTATTACATATTTCCATTCTGTCTACAAAAGCATACTGCACTTTATGTTTTTAGTTATTGCACAGAGACCTGCTATCATTTGTTGTTTTGATTTTTCTTCTAAAACATTTTAAGCATTTCTGCCCTCTCTGTAAACTTTAAAAACTATACACACCTACACACCAACATTCTGAAGGGTCTAGATTCATTAATTAAAACTTCTGAGGGAATTTTGTGTCCTTTGTATCAGACTAAATTAGAAAGGTAAAGACAACATTTTAAAGGACTAAAACTTAGAGTCAATTATATAGCTGCTTAATATAAATAAGGCTTTCCATAAGATAACCATGGAATTGCTTCCACAGCTCAGGTCACTAGTTCTGGAGGAACACTTGTGCCATGGGAAGAGGCCAATAGGGCCCATCCATGGTACATCAGTTGTGACCACAGCAGTACTGTTGTATGTGGCCACACACGAGGTAAGCCTGCCTTAGGGGGAGGATGTGAATGTGGCAGGAAGGAAGTGTAATGAGCAGATGATATCTTTTGAAGTCCTACAACATGATCATCAGTGTTTAAGAATTCACTCCAGCTATTTTTTTCAGAAAGGACTGTGGGCTGGGCTAAGTTCAGAGCATTTTGAGTACACTTATTATTGTGGTTGCCAGTGCTAACTGTTGGACGTTTAAAAGCACTACTAAGAATTTGTAATAGTGATATTTAAGTAAATAAACACTAAGAGACCATATGCAATTCAGATTGAATCCACGAGTTTACTGTTCAGGAATAGATATTAGCTCTACAAAAATTGTAAAATCTGTGTGAATTTACATATGTACATTGTCTTATAACGCATAGAGAATTTACCAAAATTTCATAGGTTTTACTTGCCATAAGGTCAATATTAGCAGTATGACTGTGGTTCGGTCATTTAATAAAACTACCTCAATATTTTCAACTGTAAAATGAGAAGTTTGAAATAGATGATGTATATAGTTTTTTATGTCTAATTAAAAAAATGTGTACATATATTATTTCATTTATGCTAGTTAACATTAATCAATAGTAGTACATAAAACACAATTTAACAAACTTTAGGTAAAAAATATGTTACTCTTACAAAGATATGTGTCAATTTTAAAAATAATTTTATTTTTATGATACATTTTGAATGACTTAAAGGTACTAGACTAAATTAATAAACTCTTGAGTAATTACATATCCTCAAGTTAGTTGAATGTTGAAAAATGAGGGCATTGATTCTTCCAGTTAATTTTACTAGCTTCTGTTAAGTGCTTATCATGAATTAAGGAATTAAAATGCATTTCTTATACTTTAAATAGATAATAATTTGGCTTTTTTCTGTTAAAGATAATTTTTTATTCTGTCCAGATATGGACATCATAATAAAATGGAGATGGTGCAATGTAATTAGCTGAAAATAGTGAACTTAATTTATCTTAAATTATGTATAAGAAGAGAAAAAACATGAAACCATATTAAGGGTTTCTTAAAGAAATAGAAAAATATCACTGTTATTTCATATTCCTTTTTGAAATCAGAGCTATAAATCTTTAGAAAATTTGTCAGATATATACAAAGTTTCTGTTAGATTTTTTTCTATTATACACTGCATTTTTTAAATTTAATAGATGTTAAGTTTTAATATTAGCTCTCTTAATTTAGGTGAATAATATTTAAAGCATTTTGGACTTAATTCAATAAGACATCTTGAAGTTAACTTAAAAGATCTTTGAAATAATGTTAATTTTTAATTAGATTTGATCCTAACCTGTGCATCACAAGCCATTAATAATTGAGACACATGCAAAAGAAGACAGTGGTAATGAGTATTTGAAAGACCTGCGGATCACTGCAGATTTAGATCTGCCCCAGTATCTTTTCATTGGTCAACCACATATTTAGGATGAACATTTCTCTAAGTAGAAGCATGGAAAACTAGGAAGTATGAAGGACAGGATTGACCCTTTGCAAATTTAGAGTGTTATGAACTTTAACTTTGACACTTCCATTCTGTTCACAACTTCCCAATTCAAGGGCATTTTCTCTTCTCTTCTTCTCTCAACAGTTGAGTCACCCTCAGATTCATAATCTTCAGACTGACTTCCAATTACCCCAGAACCTGAACTTGTGCCGAAAGCAGAGTTTTCAGTTCAAAGACTCCATACTCTAAAACCGTCTTTATTCTTTGACATTGTTGCCCTCCTTCCCGTTAACTCCTAAATCAAAACAACCGCATTCCATCCATGTAGTAATGACTGCTAGCCAGTTTACACAGCAGGTTGAAAATACAGTTTCATGGATATCTTTAATTAATAAAGTTTTAACCCTTTTTTGAGGTTTTACATTTTAGTTAGAGCATTGTTCTAATTCAGAAAAGGTCTCTAATTTTTTAGTTTCAGAAAAATTCACAAAGACTTGAGTTTCAGGCCAAGGGCTGAGCACCCTTCCATTTCACCTCTGAGCTGTGACTTTCTGCCTCAGGCCAGCCCTGACCCAGGAAGCTGCTTACTGACCAGCACTCTCACTAGTGGTCAGGAGATCGAGATCTATTTTAATTCAATGTCAGTTTTTGGTGTCCCTTTATTTTTGTCTGGTTTAAGCTCATGCTCTAAACATTTTGAAATTAGCCAATGGAAGACACTTGCTGAATGAAAATATTCTTTAAGAGAAGTCTTTAAATTTACTTTTAATGACTATGTGTTGCATATGAGTCTATTTTTCACCTTTTCTACCATGCCAGGTGTTCCTCCTTAACCCCTAAACCCCACATCCTCCATCGCTAGCATACCTTGCAAAATCAGTCGGAAATTCAGGGGGAGTGAAAAAATGGGAAACGAAATACAAAAAGCCCTGACCGAATGTTGCTAATTGAGTGAATGTGAGGCTGCTCCACCTTCCCCGTGGCTACCATAGAGACGAACATTAACCTTGTTTTAGTAAACTTCATTTATGTAATTAATCATGCTGTCATTGGTGCGTTAGTGATGCAGTTTACCTTGGATAACTGCTGGATACCTCAGAGCCTTACATGACCCTAAACTTTTCACATGTGCCTAGTATAAGTAAGTTTACATTGAATTCGAAGTTAGTGTGCTAATGTCCTTTTGCTCTAGCTATCTTTGTTGTTATTGTTGTCCTTGCTTTAAATTGATCTTTAGAGTTTGCATGTGAAAAAGAACTGCAGAGTGCTGCCAAATCCAAGTTTGTCTGTCTGATGCACAGTGGGGCATATAAACTGAAACACCAGAGTTTGGAGCAGAGAAACGTTTAGTGCCGGACCAAGCAAATTCGTGCTCAAAAGACACAAACTCCCTGATGGTTTTCAGGGAAGCATTTTTTTATAGGCAAAATTTGGGCTGAGGGCTGCAGTGGTGACTTTCTTCTGATAGGTTGGTGTAACAAGGCTGTGTTCCAGGAATCTTGTGCTCAGCCTGAAGTTACCATCCTCCACCTGGGTGGGGCCTTAGTTCCTGCAGGAGAATTCAAAGATATTGTTATGTGTATTCCTTGAGGAGGAACCAGGATGTTGCTTTAATCCTTGCACTATTGTTTCTTGATTGCTCCTCTTTTGTTTTTGCATTCCCTTACTTCCTATTTAGAAACCATTTGAATCTGACCTTTTGAAACTCAGGGATGGTCTGGGAGGCTGAAACCTCTTTCCTACTAACAAGAAACTGTGAACAAGGAAAGGCATTTGTACCCAGGAGGGCCCCACAGGGTCCTGCTCGGTTTCACAAGGAGTATTTTCATCTATAGAACTTCTTATTTATTAATATTAGTGATAAATTGTTGATGCACTCAATGGTTAAACTATGGCTGGGCAATATACATGGTACGTGGTGTCATTGATATATGTTCACACTGTTTGAGGTTGTATACTTTTTAAAGAATGAAGTACTTTGAAAACCATTAATTTTAAGGCATAATATAAACATCCTTCCCTGTTCTATGAAATCTTGAGGTACATAGTATCTTTCCCTGCTCTGAATTCTATAATGTGAATTACCTGTGTCATTTATTTGGTAGCTCCCTGTACTGAGATATTTTCATACCTAGTTCCATTCCCTACTAGATGATAAGCTTCTTGGACCCAGGGGCCATGGCTTCTAGCTCCTTGTGTGCAACGCAGCCATGACAAAGTAGGTGTTCAATAAATACTTGATTGAGACTTGGTAATTCCACCCTGTAAATGCAGATTGAAGGGTCTTTACCTTCAGTATCTATACCTCATTTGCTGTTTAATTGGCTATTAGCTGGAACTGATTGATAGACATGAAGATTTTTTTTTTAAGAGAATTGGCAGCTATGTAAATACAGCACTTAACCTTAAGCACTCAGCCATTAACCTTAATCACTGTCCATTAACCTTAAAGCACCCCAGGTTTCTCCCCTTACAATCCCCCAAAGCAGACCCCACTGAAGGCATTTTTTAGCATGAAAAAGAATCTTAGTAGAATGTTTTCATTGTTCTGTGAGTGGCTATAAAAATGTATTTTGAAAGAGAACATTTGACTCCATTTCTTTGTGTAGATACTAATTAATTTTCCAGGTGTTCAAAGAAAGATACAAAATTGGAAAATTATTTTGAGGAGCATGTTAGCATATATTTGATAAGAAAAAGAAAAGACAATGATTTTTTTAAAAAGAACAATTTATAAAGTTGATAATCATAAAAGTATCACATATCACTTTCTAATGAACCCCCAAAATTAATGAAAAATAAACTTTTCCTATAGTTGTTGCTAAAATCTTATATAATATTAATTCCAGACATGGAGAAATAACCGGTTACTTTAAGAATAGTGACTGCCTGAAATATTTTCTATCCAATATCAGATAATAACAGAGAGAGAAGGATAAATGGAATTTCCTTCTTTAACAATAACACTTTAGATTTGTTCTTGTAAGTTTTTTTGTCTATAGGCATAACGAATTTTATTGAAATAATAGCACCCATATTAATAATCCTTTGTAGTCTACAAAATTTACATTTTCTCTTTTGGTTGTTTCACAAAAACTATATAGAATAATAATTATATGTTATTGGAAAGAAACAAAATGTCATGTTAAGTAATGTATTCCAGTTTATTGTGTTTGTTTTATATCATGGTTTTGTTTTCACCAAGATCTACATTCCCAACCTATAAATGTAGTAAAATAACATTATAAAGTTGAAAAAAGTTTTCTGTGTAATTTTATATGAAATTATGTTTTACAACCTCAATCTTTGGTGGGAAAACAGTAAGTCAGTGAAGTTCTTGTGTTCTGAACATAATACATCTTAGTACCGGTGGCCGGGTGTAGAAGAGGCAGAAAGAGCACCTTGCTGTGTTCAGGAAGGCAACCTGATACTAATGGACTGATTCGTTTTAGACTTGCCAAAGTGTTCAGTTTTGCTCCAAATCCCAGGGGGAACTGATACTAGAAGGTGTGAGCTACTGAGCACAGGGGAGGGTCTCCTTTACAACTGCATTTCAAGGTATCTTTTAACAAATGTAAAATCTCATTGGAAAAACAAACCAGTGTAACACTATGACTTCAGCTCTAGAAAGATGTTACCTCACCATCAACTGGTTAGCTGTTCACTTGGAATATACAGTTACCTAACTGGGAAAGAAGGTGATAATGAGAGGGGGACTTGGCAAGAGAGTCCAGGCAGAAGGAGCTCCACAAAGGCAAACCAAATCCAATACTGACCATGTGTTTTGAGAATTAATCAATAGCTTTCACAGAAATTACTGTCCATATGTTCATTTCACTCTCTAAGCATTTTTGTCATTTGTTCATTCATGGCTCTGAGGATTCTCTTAGAGGTATAAAGATCCTAAGACCGTACAAATGAACTGTTTTGCTTTTCATTTAGTAGATTCCATATTCCCACGTCACTATATACATGTGAAAATAGCTTAGACATGTCTGTATATGTTAACATTCTTTTCACAAAAAGTGATAAAACATATATGTAGATTTAGCTCAGAATTTGAGCAAATAAATGGAAGTCAATTTCTGTCCTTCATCTTTGCCGAATGCCTTTCCAATGCACACATTTATTCATCTGAGTAACATTACTTGAGGAACTCCATTACTTCAAGAATATTATATGTCATTCTGTTGTCAAGACAGTGCTGTAAATGTATTTGGGATGTATTTTTCAATTATTTTCTTTTTCAAATGTGGCAGATACTGTTCTATGCTGCCTTTTACTTGTGGAAGAGCAACTAGTAATAATACAAGTATTTTTCCTTCTTTTTTTTTTGCGGTACGTGGACTTCTCACTGTTGTGGCCTCTCCCGTTGCGGAGCACAGGCTCCGGACGCGCAGGCTGAGTGGCCATGGCTCACGGGCCCAGCTGCTCCGTGGCATGTGGGATCTTCCCGGACCGGGGCACAAACCCGTATCCCCTGCATCGGCAGGCGGACTCTCAACCACTGTGCCACCAGGGAAGCCCTATCTTTCCTTTAATGTGAATATTGAATGCTATGGTAGAGGCTGAATACTGGAGAACTGATTAAAATGTTCTTAATTTTTCTTCCTACAGAACTTGGTTAGGAATTGTACCCAAGTTACAAGAAAAGCTTAAATTTATGATAACACTATTAAGTACAAATTAAACATCTGGATATCATGCAAGTTAGTGTCTTATACTGGATTCTCAGGGGCAATTTAAAGAGTCTGGACTACATAAAATGCAAATTCTTTTCTACATTTTTCTCCTTAAATGTAACACTTTTTGGCTATTTATTAGTCTGCATGAGAAACAAAAGAGTCTAATAATTTATTTTAATAGCTAAATATTTAAATAGCAAAATAATATATCCAGTGTTAGTAAAAGACAGAATTTTTATATTTATTATTTTTATCTTTTCACTTGGGCACCTGAATGCCTTGCATATATTAAATATTCATATTATTTGCTGAATAAATTATTTAATTCTTCCAATTAAGCACTGTCAGTCTAATTTAATAAAGCTAACTTCAAAGTTTATCACTCTACTGGTTGTTAGCTCTACATTTGGACAACTGAGACATATTTAAAAGATTCTTTAACTTTCTTCACCTTATCCATAATTTCTAAGGAAATATAAAACTTTTATGAAAATCAAAAATTGCTACCATGAATATTGTCTTTTCTGTAACTCTGGCTTTATTTGCATGTTTCTCCAAAATGAATTTTAACCTAGATTTGTATTAAAACTAAAGATAAAGCCTTACCAGAAGAACAAAGGAGCCCATAAGTTTAATGCCAAAACATTTTAGAGGAAACCGCTAGGGCAGAGACTATTCTATAGGGAGGAGAACTCTCTTGCTATGACCCTAGTGTTTCATGTGCGAACAGGAATGAGTGCCCAGGTAATCAGGAGTTCTATAAGTAAATCCATATTTCTGTGCACATCACCTATCAGTTAACAAAATATTTGCTCAGGTCTAATTACTTACAAAAGATTGAGCAAAAAATAAATAGGGATGCCTCCTACTTCCTAATTAAACCACCAGGTTGCATGTTATGTGCATTTTCTTCCTTAAAGACTGTTCTTGAAATCCATTTTGATCTTATGTTATCTGTAAGAGTTAGGTCAGAGTGTCCTGCCCAACCCAGTAAAGTCTGTTTCATCATCTGTGTGACAACTGCATTTTCTCACTTGAGATTTGTTCAGATGTTTAGCAGAAAGGAATTTAAGAAAAATGGTATCTGTTTCATATTGGTTTTTCAGTCTTAAGAAAGCAAGTCAACACACCACCATCACCCTAAAACCAACGAGAAGAAACAGCATAGCCACTCATCACATTCACACACACCCTCACACCAAATGAACAAACAAACACACAAGCAGACATGAAAAACAAACCAAATGCGAAAACAGATTCTGCCTCCCTAAAAACTCATCATTGCAGGGAAATTTCAGATTGACTGTGTATTTTCAAAATACCCTTTGACCAGGGAGTGTGAAAGGGGCCGTACCCATCTCTCCACATCCCAGCTCCAGCACCCCTGGGACTAGCACTCTTGAGGATGGGGGTGAGAACTCTGGCACATCTAGCCCATCTGAGGCCTTCTGGAAGAAACATGTTGTCACAGATGTTTCACTGTTTTTTCCTCATCCTCTCTATTTTCTTCTCTTGTACCTTTAAAGATTGTGCCTCTTTTTCCAGCCCCTTTTCACTTTTTCTAAACTTCTCACATTTCTCCAAAGCTCTCTGATCCCCTTAAGTAGAGGGACAATTCTTCTGACCCAATACAAACATTCATTCCCACTGGTCCTTTGTACTTTTTCTCAGTTTTTACTGTGGATGGGGCTTTTTCCCCCAGGGTAGGCGTGAGGGTATAAGGATCATCACCTGCACTTGCTGTCTCTAGGGATTTACTGAAGACCCCCCCCCCCCCAGCTGTTAATTAGCATTTTACGATGTGCTTCACACTCTTCAGAGGAAACACACTACGTAAGTGCCAAATAGTAATAATTTAGTTCTCTTCTCTCCTTTGGGTTCTGGATGCACCAGTTCTCACACTCCTGAGGAGGAAAAAAGTCGTATTCCTTATTATACCCACCTAGAGGATTAAAATATCAAGTGTAAAAGCTGCTACATGGGGGAATAGTTGTACTCATTTCAAAATGATTGCAAATATTTCTCCAGAAAAAAAAGAGCAGTCCTCGGCATAACTATCAGACGAGGAAATCTACCTGCCCTCCCGCCCCCAGAATTCTGTACAATCCAAGCAGGGAGCAGAATTTCTCACCTGTGTTTCCTGTAGTCCTTTCGCTATCTGGGAAACAACCTACCTTTTTGGAAAGAACTAACTTTAGGTTCACTTGTCTCAGTGACCACCTTCGCCATACAGGAAGCCCCTAATCTAGGTGCAGTTTCTACCTGGTGCTAATTTTGTCATACACAGAATTTGCATCTTTAATCCTTTTTTTTTTTTTTCATTTAAAATATGGGAAGACTGTTTCCCTTAGCAAGGAAATTTCAGGTTTAGCTCATTTATTTTCTCTAATCATATCATTTTCGTTATTATATCATAGTCAGAGAAAGCTGAAAGAAACTGTCTTTTTCCAAGGCCAGGAGATAAAGAAAGTGAAAGAGTTAGGAGGTGGGAAAATCCTAGCAAATGAGACTGAGAGCCATTGTTGCAATGATGGAACATACACAGCCTTGTAGGGTTTTGAAGTGATCCTTGTCTCCAGCAAGATCCAGACCTGTGTGTGTCTCAGGCGTCTGGACTCTTCCTTCAATAAAGTTATGGAAGATAGAATTATGACTCATTCCTGCCTCAGCATAGTGTTTTGAATTATATTTATCTTTAAAATTTTTTTATTTAAAAATTTCCTCTTAGAACCAATGTTTAAGATAATACCCATAGTGTTAGGGCTCTTATTTAAGATTTTAAATTCTTTTTTAGTTTCTTCATTGTCTGATTGACTGGATATTTTTATCCATCTATTCTCATGGTAATTAAAACATGTATTATATTTGACTTAAATATGGAGTACTAAGATTTATTCACGGATGGCATTTTAATCTTTCCCATTTCTTTTGTCTCTATAATCTTATTCCTTTATAAGTTAAAATTATGGAAAATAAAGTGATTAGACACAGAAATTAATGTTAAAAACTTCAGAGGTAATAAGAGGGAGGAAACATATTTAATAAGTAGGTATTGGGTACTCTGCCTAACTCTGTATATAGGTTGTTAACAGTGTGTGTGTGTGTGTGTGTGTGTGTGTGTGTGTGTGTGTACGTCTGTTTTTATTATTAAATCAAAGCAATATCTCTATGAAGAAAACATATATGGTGATTCAAAGAGATTAGGTAAATTATTTAGGTTCATATCTAGAGTTAGTGGCAGAGCTGTGATTCAGACCCAGACCCATCTAACTCCAAAGTCCAGTTTTGTAACACCGATATACAATACCCTTCTTACTGCCACTCTGGACGTGTTACCAACAATATGCGTGTCGCTCTAAACTGACAGCAATTTTGAAAGCTGCTGTTAATTCTATTATCTGCCATTTTGGGGAGGGAGTATTACTTTACTTCTTGAATGTCAGTGTTTCACTATGTATGAGATTTCCCTTTTTCCATTGTCAAAACCTATTGCTATTATCTGTAGCCTTGGTTTAGTGAGTTTATGTTCCCCTAACATAATGTGGTGAAGTATGTTGTAAAAGCTTAAGAGCAGAATATTGTTTTACCCCTTACTATATTATGTGATCATTCTTGGCATATGAGTCTGTTTTTAAAAGATTTTTGTTTAGTTCTAAAATATTTACAGGTATTTTGTAATTTGACAAACATTGACTGTTTTATCTGGTAAAAATGGGGGGCATGTTTTATCTGAAGAAGGCTGGAGAATGTGATGGCATAAAAGAAAAGCAAACTATAGATTAAAAAATAGAACAAACATCAGCAGATTTATGACCAGTAAAAATGCAATGAGTTTTAAGCTATTTCTCAATTAATTAAGATGTTGACTAAGAATTCTTTGCCTTTAATGTCTAGATGTTTACTTTAACTGCTCCCTACCCCAGATCCATGTCCCATTGATGTTCAAAGCCTACCTCAAATTTCTGCCTATTCCTGAAACGTGTTGGAATAGGGAAATAGGACAATGCACTTCATGTTTTTCTTTGTAGCTCCTGACTCTCAGCTAACTTTTCCTCAATTCATGAAAAATGTTACCATTTCTCTTGATTTTATTTATATGGACATGTAAGCACACATATATTCACAAATCCTTTTTTTCTATTATTGGCCATATATATTATTTTATTATAGACTGGGCACTCAATTTGAGGTTAAGTAATCCCCAGAGCTCTGTACTACTGTTCACTGAGTTAGTCTCTTAAAACTCTATTAAATTTAGTTAGCAATCAGTGTCAAGTCAGTGCAATTAATAATAGTCCTGGGCATTAACCTAAGCTACTGAGGGGAAAAAAAAATTGAGAGTCAGATGATTTGGAGGACCACTATTCCTAATGTGTTGTTCACAATTAGAAGCAGCACATTTTTATTGGAACAAGAGATCTAAAAAAGAATTTCCCAAGTCAGCCTTAGGTTTAAAAGCATGTTTCCCTAGAAACCAGGAAAAAAAAAACATGCACAGAAGTATGGATGGTTTAGACTGTCTCTTTTTGGCTGGGGGAATTGGGGATTTTGTTGCACTCTAGCAATTCCAGGTCTAGGTTTTGTAATGCTTTCATTCTCTCTCTCTCCCATGAGGATATAAAGCCATTGGGATAGGTTGCTAACACAATCTATTTTTATCTCTCTCGAAAGACCAGAATTATTGTCCTACAAATCTAAGCTTTGCTTTCTTGACATCACTATAGATGTCAAGGTCTTTTGATTCTTCCCACATCTATCTATTCTTCTGTGCCACGAAAAATAAGATATATTGACATTAAGCAACAATTTCAACATTTTATTAAAAATCGTACACAGAAAAAGACACCTAAAGATCCTCCTTTAGGGATTTCCTTGCACTGTTTTAAAGCTTTATATATCTGTTTATTAAAGGAGATATAAATATGATGAGTCAGAAAAATGTTAGTCTTTTAAAATGATATTGTGTCAAGCAGTCACCCTGATTGCTAAAAAGAAATTCTGCTGGGGATAACACACACACACAGTTTAATATCATTTCGCCTGCAAGGCCACTCACAAGCATTAATACGTTATGGCTCAGGACAGGAAAGAAACATCACAAAAGACAGGAAAAATGATTTAATCCCAGTGTCTTTCTGGCTTAAGAATACTTTCTTTTTTGTGTGTATTGCTGGTTTTGAACTTCAGAGTTTTTGCTGGAATAAATGATTAAAATATCATAATTCCCCATTTTAGTCTTTCTACTTGCTTTTTGGAAGGTCTGTTAAACTAGGGACATCTCTCTTTTTTTTCTTCCTCTGTCTACTCTCAGTGTTCCTATCTTTACTGCTTGCTAGCCAGTAAAGAATCATAATCTTTTTTTCCCTCTGACCCAAATAATTTTATATATGAAATCCAATTATAAAAGTATATATATATCAAGTACAGTCTTGAAGGAGAAAGAACTCAAATATCACTCAGGCATCCAAATGGGTGAATGGGGACAAGGTTGGGACAGGCCCACTTTTATTCCTAGAGCACTCTTTCTAGAGTTTACGCTAAGGAATATTGCTAAATAAGAAGTGTTAAAAAATTAAAAGATAATTGGAGAAGGAGTTCTGGGATTTGTGTATAAACCTTGCTATATACCATACATAAGTATGTAACTGTTAGCTATTATCTGTATATAAGCCTCAGGTGTTTAGCATGAACTAACAGTCTCATCTTTGAATTCATCATGCTTTTTCCTTACATTAAATCACTGGGTCATGGCAAGGGGGGACCCACCTGCCAAGGTCCAGTCTTGCATTCTTCCATCTTCTCACCTTCCATAGTGTTTTCTTTTACATTTATTCTTTTAAAAAAATTTTTTTAACAGTATTTCACAATTGTTACTGTCTCCTACTGACTACAGTGTCATTTACGTCTCCACAAATACTTTATCACACAACCTAGTGCTAATATAGAATAAAATGTAGTTTTGATTAGGAACACAAATTTGATCAAATTAAAGGAAAATAAAAAGTATTATTAAGGGCATTGTTTACAAGAAAAGCACTTCTCGTTATTTAATTTTGACCTTGAAATTTCTGATAATATAAACAGTAGTGGATTTATGAACTCTTTATAAATTATAGCAATACAGGAATTCCAAGCACTTATGGAATCTCCTAATGATTTTTTTTCTCTTCTTCCCATTCTTTATTAGATTATCTAATAGTAAATTTAGTAACTGGTAAATATTTTTCACCTTGCTGATCTAAAATGTAATGAAAGATTTTCTGCTTTAATTTTTTTTAAACTATTAAATGTTTTTGTTTCATTTTACTCTTTTTATTTCATTAACAATTTTTTGAAAAGATTAATAGCGCAGATAACCATTATTTCTGATTATTTTTAAGTTCATATTTTTCTGAAGTCTGTATTCTTCATGAATAGAACAAATATCAGCATGGTTGGGAAATAAAATTAATTACTGTGATTATATGAAAGAACTTCTTGCCTCTTGGTAATAACAACAGATTTATCACTAAGACATCTCATTTTCCATAAGTAATTAAACTACTATATAAAAGGAATCAATTGTATGTGAGAAGTCATACAAATTGACCCACGTTACAGCCATATTTATTAGAATAATGCTTTTACTTTTTTCAAAAGCACTCTCATATATACCCCATGTAGCACATGTGGGCCATGATTTAGGTTAACAACAACAAAATATTTTTTAAATGATCATCAGTTACCATGTAAAAGCACAAAAAGTTTCCTTATGTTCTGAGACATAAAAGAAGGAAGTAAGGCAACCTGTACTTTATTATTTTGTATCATATGTAAAGCTTTTTCTAAACTTTAAATCCAACTGAAAGCAGCTGCTAGAAAAATATCGTTATACTGTACCTTAAGCTACAAACACCAGTTTAATGGTGACATTTTATTTTGTTCAAGTGGTCTACTCTTTTCTTTTGTTTAAACCAGTAAAGCCTATGGAAACTGTATCTGGATGAAATCACTGGAAGGTGAAGGCCCATGACCAAAAACATTCTTTAAAGATTATGGGGTTACAGTCGAATGGGATAGCAGCAGTAACAAGAGGAAAGGTCTTCCAAAGACAGGAAGTAATATTACATCATTCATATACACAGCCACACTTTTCCTTTTCCTAGAGAGGGATAGAAAGTTTATTATTCAAAATATCAATACATAAACCAAGAACATTACTTTTAAATCACATGTGGTATCCTTTTCAGATCAGCCTATTTCTATTTTTTAAAAGAAATAATCATTTCTCTAACCTCTCCAGGTCAAAAATTTTTAATAAAAATTTCTTCAATTTTAACCATTTTATTTACTTTTCCTGAATTAAAATGAAAAAAAAAATTGTCTATGCTTTTATATATACGTGTGTGTATGTGTATATATATGTGTGTGTATACTGATATATATCACTGATGTATATATATATATATATATATATATATCAGTGTTATCATGATCTAAATTTGAAAAGCAAGCAAAATTCAACAATAAGGCTCATCTAGCTTTTTCAAAAATGAGAGTATTTTACCTCAGAGAGAGAGTTTTTTAAAAAAGAAAACAAAAACTCTTGATGTGCATCCAATGGTCATAATAAATCTTTATCAGAAAAACTTTGGAACCATATTGTTTAATCTAGCACAAACCTCTACTGAACATGATGGTAAGCAGCAATCTCTCTCCCTCTCTTACTAATTTTTATTTTTAAATCATTCATTTTAACTGGTAACATGCATTTGTTCATTTACTCATTCATAATTTATACGTTATCCCTGGAAGGGTCTCCCTATAAAAGTTATAGATAACAGAAAGCCATTGACTTAAATAGTTGATAAAAATAGAGAGAGAGAGAGCAATCCCAGTTAACATTGTTACTGTGATATGAGCATTAAATGAAAATCCAAGTTTCACTGCATCTAAGAACCTAGCAAAGTAACTTTGTAATGACCTTAAATGCAGTAAACTAAGCACCTGCTGTGGATTGAAGTTATAACATTTACATAAGTGTGACAGCCTTGCCACTTAGGAATGACTCCTAGGTGGTCGTGGTGCAGCCTGGTCACATCTGCTAGGTCTTAGAAAGATGGGGGTAAGGGTTCTGCGTGCTGGCTTTGTGCCACATGATCTTGCTGAAAGCTCTGTACAAATAAGGAATGCAAAAACTCCCAAGATGTGGAGAAGAGAGAGTTCCAAATTAAAAATACCATATTGGGTGCCTCCAATAGGTAACTTTTCCTCTGTGGCCCTAAATTTTCCTGACTCTTAAATGAGTTTGTTGGGCTAGATCATTTCCAAAGATATACTCTTCTCTCAGAATTCTTAGCAAGAATTTCATCTCACTACTAGTAGCTCACATTGAGTCTATCATTTATTCATTCAACAAACATTTCCTTTAGGGCTTGATGAATATAGTCTGTGTCTGCTTTGGCCTCAAAGTTTTAGCAGGAGAGACAGAGATGTAAACAGACTATTAAAGAATAGAAAATATTACTATAATACTTTTTTTCACAGTCATGTTGAAGGAAGCATGTAAGCCTTTTGGTGAGGTTAAGGAAGCAGCTGTCTTGAATAAGAGTTCAGTATGTAATCACCATCAAAGGAAGAAAAGGAGAAGGCCATTTCTGGTAAAGGCCACTTGAAGGCAGGAGGTGAGGAGAGGGTGGTAAGTGAAAAAGAGTTCTTAGAAGTTCAATGATGCTGGAATGCACTGAAAATGTGAAAGTGGCTTTAAAAGTAGATAGAGGCCAGATCATAAAAGAAATTTCATGAAAGTCTGTGTAGTTCAGTGTTTAGGGTCATGGACCCAGAGTCCAATGCCTGGAATGGATTTCTGACTTAGTCATTATATGGTATGCATCTTACAAAAATGTATTTAATACCTCTTAACATCAGTTTCCACATGTGCACAAAGGTGATTAGATTTCTCCCTTATAGAATTATGCTAAGGAGTAAATTAAATAACTCACACTAAAATTGAAACTTCAACGACACGACAAAAACTGAAAAATGTAAAATTGTTAATTGAGGTGCCAAATCATCATATGTAGATTTTTAAAGGGAATTTCTGAACACTGGTAATCCTTTGAAATTGTTTACACTTTGAGACTGTTTATTAGCTGAGTGCAAAGAGAAAGGAGGTGGGTTCATGAAGAAATTATGTTAAAAAGAGTAGTTGCCAACCTCTGGGCATCCATTCTAATGGGAATAGGGGGTGAAGTGGTACTACCTGCATCACCTCAAACCTAGAGAGGGGAGCTTTAGGTGAGAGGGTCCCAGCTGGAGACATCAGAATCACTCACATAGGCACTCCAGTAAAAACAGTCAGCTTCTACGATATTCCAGATCCAAGGTACCATCCAGCCCTCCAGCCTGAGGCTGACCTGAGCTGGCAATTGGATTAAGATCTGTTACTAAGTCAGGCTCATCTTAAATGGAGGCTGTGTTTTGTGACCTAAGGTGATCAAAGAGCTGTCTTTTACTTAAGAAAGGGCAGAGAATTCATGAGCTTGTCAGAGTTTTCTTTCATAGACAGGAAAATATAACCTTCATATACAGTGCTTTTGAACAGGAGACAAAAGTAAAGTCTCATTTTGATGTCACAAGCAAACTTGTTCCACATACCAGTTTAACATTAAAGCACCAAAAGGAGTGATGGGTACACAGTGAGTGATTAATTTTTGTGGTGTGAGCAGCTATGCCAGGCTATGAAGTGTGTCCTGGATAAACTGGGAAGCCATTATAAGGAGAGTAATAGGATCATATAGTTTTGAGACAGTTTTGAGCTGAGGTTTGGACAAATGTGCTGGGAGAGGAAGAAGAAATTCAAGGAAGTCATTTAAGAAACTATTTAATATCTTCTAAAAGAAACGTGGATGCTTGTAATGAAGGCAGCAGGCCAAGTGGATGGAGTAGATTTGGTAGATATTTAGGAGGTAGAATATAGGACTCAGGAACATATAATGGAATGTGAAATATGAGGATTGTATGACTTTGCTGGTTTCCTGACTTGAGTGATAAGAAATAAGTGAAGTGGGATCTGTATTTTATTTTTAGTATCTTGAGTTTGGGATCTTTCTGAGAGTTTCAGATAGACATCTGCAGTTGGAAATCATCCATGAGCATGAGTCAAGGCTATATTAGAAATAAAAAAATGAAAATTATATTTATTTAGGTAGCAATCGCTTGCATGAGAACACCTATGAATAATATCTATGAATAATAATATAATAAGGAGAAAAGAAAGTCAACGGTAGGTCATATGCTACTGTATCTGAGAGTATTCTCAGAGATAATTTTGCAATGATTTTCAGTATGTTTTAGCTTCATTCAAGTGAAATATTACAAGTCTAACATATAAGACCAAAAAATATGGAGCCAATTAATTGGGGAGGGGGACATGAGGAGGTCCTTTCCCAGACAGTCAACCTTCACCCAATTTGAAGACATCTCCATTCCTGCAGAACACTCAGGACTAACAGGAACAACTTGAAAGTCACTGATCTTGTATGATCTTCCCATATTTTTGTGCTTTATTGAGGTATAACTAATATTACAAAAAAAAATCACAAGACGACCTTTAATGCATATAATTTGATGAGCTTGGAATATGCCAACACCACCTATTAAACCATCACAACAATCGAGGTAAGAAACATACTTATCACTTTCAAAAGTTTCCTTCAACCCATTTTTGTTTTCTATATATTTATGTTGTGGTAAGAACACAACGTGAGATCTACCCTCCTAACAAAATTTTTATGTCAATAGTGCTGAATCGTTAACTATAGACACTATGTTGTACAGCAGATTTCTAGAACTGATTCATCTTTCATAACCTAAACATTATAGCCGTTGAGCACCAGCTCCCCGTTTCCCCTTCCCTTGCCCCATCGTCTTCCCATTAAAATACAAGGAACTGATAATAAAAGAATTCAGGTGATTTGTTTAAAGTTGCACACATTCCAGATGCACTTATGTATAATTATAGAATTCAATAATGGTAGGGTCAAAACTTAAGTCTCTTTATCTCTTAGAACCATACTGTAGATGACTTTTATAGTACACTCTGTGGGTCTCTACAGCTTCTCCTCACATAGCTCAGGTCCCTGTTAAAACTTAAGAGAAAACTTCAATATAATCAAGTGGCTTTGAAACGACTCTTCCTACTTCAATGCTCTGTTTGTTTTGTTAATAGGAATGCATGCTCCTGCTTCAAACATTTTAAAATTAATCTTTATTAGAGTACAGTTGATTTACAATGTTGTGATAGTTTCTGCTGTACAGCAAAGTGAATCAGGTATACATATACCTATATCCACTCTTTTAGATTCTTTTCTCATATAGGTCATTACAGACTATTGTTCACTACTCTCTACAGAGTAGAGTTCACTGTGCTTTACAGTAAGTTCTTAATTGTTATCTATTTTATGTATAATAGTGTGTATATGTCAATTCCAATCTCCCAATTTATCCCTCCCTCCCTTTCCCCCTTGGTAACCATACGTTTTTCTACATGTGCGATTCTATTTCTGTTTTGTAAATAAGTTCATTTATACCATTTTTTTGATTCCACATATAAGCAATATCATATGATATTTGTCTTTGTCTGATTTCAAAACTTAAAAATATATAGATTATATAATAAAATGTCTTCCCCTAACCTTTATGCTTCAAAAGCAACTAAATGAGACTGTTTAATGTATCATTCTTATGTAACTTCCCCATTTTTGATATCTTTTCCCTATAGTCGAATCTTTATGCATCAATTACAGTGATCTTTTCAAAATGAAAGATCATATCACCACTGCATTTACAACCTTCTTATGAATTCTTATTACAATTAGGGGAAAAATAGCAAATTTTTACCATAGACCTTAAGACCCTAAATGATTTATACCTTCCTACTTCTTTGGCATTATCTCACTTTATGAGACCCCTCATTCACGACTTTTATTCTTAAACCTATCAAACATGCTATTTTGACTTAGGCCATTGTAGTGGTTCTACTTTCTTTCTAAATGTTCTTCCCCCTCTCTTCTCATGGCAGACTCTGAGAAGAAAAAATTCTTCAGAAATCAACTTAAATGTCCACTCCTCAGAGCAATATTTTGTTTCTATCTTCTCTCCATTAAACTTTAGTATACAACTTTGGAGAGCGAGATTTGAGTTCCACTCTGTGCTCTCCCACTCATCTTCTGTGTAACCTCAGGCCCATAACTTTTCTGGTCCTTTTCAAAACTGAAAAATACGGATAACGTTGGGTTTATTGTCAGGGTGGTTGTGAGGTTAAGAGTTCAATAAGTGGAGACTGTTATTTGTGTTAATCTGTGTCATCTTAACTCAAAAAGAATTTAAGTTGCATTTGTTTTATTAGAGTTTAAAGATAAGGAAAACTAGGGCTTCCCTGGTGGCGCAGTGGTTGAGAGTCCGCCTGCCGATGCAGGAGACACGGGTTCGTGCCCCGGTCCGGGAGGATCCCATGTGCTGGGCCCGTGAGCCGTGGCCGCTGGGCCTGCGCGTCTGGGGCCTGTGCTCCGCAACGGGAGAGGCCACAACAGTGAGAGGCCCACATACCGCAAAAAAAAAAAAAAAAAAGATAAGGAAAACTAGGAATATGAATATCTTAATGGAAAATGATATTAAAGGAAGATGAAAGTTTCTAGCTCACCAGCCACGCACAGGACTTGCCATTAATTAATTAATTATCCATTAATGTTTACTGTATATCAGGTACTGACCTTAGTCCCTGGAAGAGTGACAGGGACATACATACTCTATAGAGGAAATAGGTATATTGTTATATTGTAATATATATTAGTACAGGTAAGTGCAATATTTTATGGGAGCATAGAGTAAGGAAGAGAAGGTTTTCTGTAGGTTCAGTTTGATTTGGTTCTCAGACGTTGAACAGGTGTTCCACACAAACAGAGGAAACATCATTCCAAGCAGAAAATTCTGGATGGAACCTCAGCCAATTGTAACACTGAGGGGTATGCAATGAAAAGGTTCAGAAGGTAAAGTTTTAAGGAATAGGTGTCAATGAAGTCTAATGCTTCTGAGGTTAAATAGTTTAAAATTTTTGAAGTGGTTATAAGATTTGAATATGCTGGTAAATTTTTCAAGAAGTAATTGCCTCACGCTGATACAGGCAGAATGCATATTCTGTGTGTGAGGAATGAAGTTGAAAATGGAAAACAAAGGGTTAAACTACTATTTCAGAAAGGTTGATGTCTGAAAGGAGAGAGTGAGTGAAACTTGTAGAGACTGGAATATTGATGGAAAAAAAATGTATTAAAATGGAGGAAAGTTCAAGCTATAAGGGAAGAGGAAAAGCTAGTGTAGAGAGGACGTTTGAAAACAAAAGCAACAAGGTTAATAGTCTAGGTAGAATTGCTCAGGGACACTTCTTTTGTCTCTGGAAAGAGACGAAGATGCCAATTTTATCTGAGAGGTTCTGAATTGAATAGCTGTTATGTAAACTTACAAGGAAGACTCTTTCTCAACCATTTTTTCTCTAGAGCCCTTTCGTCCTTTTTACCTTGGGTCCACTCTGATTGTATGCTACAAACATAAACTCTTCTATTAATGTGGAGTAGGCATCCACACATAGTAACTTGGTTCTGCCTTGGAAGACACCATTATTATTACAGACCCACTCAAAATAAAGGTCTGAGGAACATGACAAATTAAGAATGCCAGACTGTGAGGAAGAATAAATCTGACTTAAAGGAAGCCAGCCAGACAAAAGAACAGACCATAGCTATTCTAATTTCAACAATAAAAGTCTTTCAGGATACTGTAGAGCTAGTGTCAGCATCAGTGATCATGGAAAGTTAGTTCCTTACATTCTTTCAGGGATACTTTGGCTTCTTTACATAAAATTCCTTGGGAGGACTCCAGAAGTCACAGTTGCTATACGTAAACTTTTGTCATTTCTTCTTGCTTGATTAACATGAACCCCTGAAGTATATGCTGCACTATAAAATATTGCAGCAGTGGTATCCTGAAAATGTAATATAAGCTGAAAATCAGGCCATACATCTTTTATTAATTCCTCACAATGCTTCAGAAATAAGGTATATTTTTATGAGGAAAAAATTATTCAATATGTAACATGTCAATGCTTAATACTATATGGGAAAATGCTTTATAAATTCTAAGGTGCTAGTCATATAAGAAGCATTATATACTCGTGGAGACAGAGAAATAATTAAGATATATTGACTATCACAAGTACTTTAAAAAAATTAAAACTCACTCAAAAGGCAACTCAGTATCAAAAGGAATGTCTGAATGACTGAACATCACAAAATTTTAACAGTATTGCTAAGGCAGTAGAATTTTCAAACCTCCAAATCCTGTTATTGAAACAATGGTCTTGGTGAGATTGTAAACTTAGAAATTGTGAAAGAAATGAACAACACAGAGATAAATGAGAAATTACAATCAAAGAAGAACAAAATTCATCATAAATTTGTTTTTTATAAACATGAAATAAGTTCACTTCCTGTATGTGGTTTAGTTTTCTTCCATTTGAATTGACTCCAACCTAATGGTACTCAAATTAGCTACACATCAATAGTTATGTATTCTAAAGTAGATTTAACTCTTCTCAGAATGTCTCTGTTTATTTTGAGCCCAAAATGTCTATACAAAATTTAAGGGATGATGGAGAGAAGGCACATATCTCCATTATTTGTTCATGGCCTATGCTTCATTATAATACACAAAATATTATCTCTTCATGCATAAGTACCCTAAATTACGCATCCAAAGTTTGCCTTATTTAAAAGAAGTGAAGGCAGCTGTAAAAAAGAGCTTCCCAAGTATTTGTGCATCAAAAATACATATTCATGATGGAAAATTATCCACCAAAAATGTGCTCTTTGCAAGGGGCAGCATTATAATTTAGCAAAAGTTAAATCCTATCTTCCTCATACTCTTATTGTGTCACTCCTGGTGTGACACAGCGGGGCATTCAGTGGAGATCCTTGAAATTTTGCTCTGTTTGAATGTTTAAACATATTGAACATAAGAACCGAATTCTAAGGATGTACATGATTGAAACATAAGGCAGCTGCAGACTGCTAAGAACATTTATCAACACATTTAATCTGCAATTCATTTCACATCTCATGTATAGAACATCGTGTCTATTGCATAGCATTTAGAATGAAGTATACTTCAAGTCCATTATGCTTTCTTAAATAAGAAAAATGACATATACGCTATGAATTTTAAGGTTCTATTTAGGATGCTAAAATAATTTTACAAAAAGAAAAGTATTTTTAAAGTATAGGAATAAATAAGTCTGCTTTTCAATTGCACATCTTGGGAATTCTCTTGCTTTGAAATGTAAGGCAATCTGAATGAGTGTAGGTGCTGCAATGAAGCTTATGTGACTCAGTTTTGTACTTTGATATATTTGGGTGTTAGTTGCAAAGAGTCACAAATAACACCTGAAACCAGGAAACTAAAGCCCTGGCTTCTCCACTTCCTATATATACATCCTTTTTGAGCCTCAGCTTTCTTATTCTTGAATGGGGAAAAAAAATCCATGCCTAGACACAGTTTTGTGTCTTAAATTAGGTAGCATATAATAAAGCTTTTGGTAAACAGTAAAACACTGATCAAATGGGACAGCATATTATAATTCAGATTGCTGGTAATTGAGTCAACAAGTGGACTTGGAACAGTGCAAAGGCTATGAGACCTTTAAGTTGCAAATAATTATTTACCTCAATTTTACTGAATGGCTAGATTTGAGGGTAAATGAATTTATATTCTTTGCTTCATAGCTAGATGGAAGAAAAATAGATGCAGGATAGCTGGCAAGTTGCATGAAATTCACCCCAAATGATTATTACTGTTGTTATTCCTCCTCATTTTGATTTTTTCTGATCATTGAATAGAAAATTATAGCCTTCTGTGCATCATGTTTTTGGAAAAATGTTCTAAAACTTAAGTTCTGACACAAAGATAGTGCTGTATTACTAGCTTCTTAATCTGTTAAGAAAACAAAGACAAACTTCTATCCCATTACTTTATTGCCTTTCAATCTGCATCTGTGATTACGACACATTTCTTTAAATTAATTTTAAAAATTCGAAGCCGAGAATTCTTAATATTTTGAAAATTAGAATTCCTAGCATTGTTGAGTTGCTGAAAACCCTCTCTAATGCCTCTGAAAAGTTATGTGTAACAAAGATTTAAATTTTATTAAATAATTTGGAGAACATTTTATTTCCTTAAGATTATTAGAGTTACATGAGGAAATTAGAAAACCGGTATTGAATGCAAAGATTGTTTGTCAGAGTGTCAAGGAAATCTTTAGGAAATTCTTAATTCAGATCCTGTCTTTCTCTCTGTTCCTCTGCTGGCATTGTTTCTCCCCACACCATTATCTTGAATCATATCTACTTTCATCTTGACTAGGGTTGAAAGTATTTATTGGCCACCTGCTACAAAAGTTACTGAAGTTATGTTTTATTTGTTTCTTTGAAAAACTACTTACGTTTTTAAGGAAGAGTTTTAGGACATTGCAACTCATCATTACAATGTATGTTTTATTATAAAGAAATAAAGCACAAATGAAGTGTAATGATCAGCATTCTGTGGAGAATTTCTTTTATATCAACAGATCCAGTGTGAATTCTTGCTCTTAATGGTTCAGTAGCTACTCTCTTTTTCAATACTTGACACAGAATGTTTAGAAATGAGTATGTGTTTTAACTGCAACTAATTTAACATCTTACATGACCATTTTTTCCCTGAAATCACAGCAACTTTCTGCAACACAACAGTGAGTCACATGTTGAAAATGTAATGGGTCTTTAGAGGATTTTTATAGAGAGCAAAGATGAAATTATATATATATATATATATATATATGGATAAAATTAAAAAGCAGGTGCTGGGAGGGTGATGGTATTAGTGCTATACACTCCAAAGAATAGTAAGAGCTAGAACATGTCAAGTGAAAATGTGAAATCTGAAGGATAACCAGCAGAGAGGTGGGAGGACTCATAACCATGAAGCCCACAGGATAAGCTCTTTCCTCAAGGAAATGCAAGGCAAAATGCAAGAATTCTAAGCTCCCATGTAGGCAATCTCAGTATGTAACTTGAAAAATGAATGATTCTGTTAGAATAATTTAGAAAATATAATCAAAATTAAAGAGTAAATGTTTATCCTATTTATTTGTTTCTATGATTTACATAGCAACAAAGAACTGCCTTGACTAATAACCTTTTTCTCTAAATTAATGGCATCAATATGTTAAATAATAATTAAGTAAAATGTTTCTTAAGTATTCATTTCTCCTCTTTAGAGAGGGACAAAATAAAAACTGCTTCATATGTTAAATGAACAATTAAGACATGTTCCTCTTACCAAAAAGCTGCAAAAGGAAAATCACTCTCTCGGTGTAAATGTGAGGTATTGCTTTCTCATTTTGCAAACTCAGAATCTTCCTGTGCATGAAATGCTTCTGTGTTTAGTAGATGAATAATTATTCATATAATTTAAATTGTCATCTTTCAGCATCAGTCAGTGGAAATCTAGGACTAAAAGTCAAGTACACTTAGGCCCAGGTTACTCACCAAGATGATTCCCTCATTTCATTTACATACATATGTATGTATTTATTTATCTGTTTATTTCCTATCAGTATATAACTTAAGTGGAATTTTTTGCTCAATAGTTGTGTTTTCTCCTAATGATTGATTGACTAATATATTTGATAAGAAATTGAGAACTAGTTAAACATGTTTTTTCATATTTATAATCAAATATATTTATGTTCTCAAGTCAGAACACCTCAAATGGATGTTCAGCAGTCTGTGATATTAACTTACATTTATAATATATCAATCAGTCAATCAAATAGGAACACTTGAGATTGTTTCTTTATCTAGAATAAATGACTCATTTAAACAATTAGCTTTAATTTTTAAAGATTATTGCAAAAATATTCAATAAAAATTTTTTACATATTCAAATTACTTGGAATTTTGGAATATAAGTACTACTTTTGGTTCTTCATAGATACTAAAAAAAGGCAAATATTCCTCCTCTAAATATTAAGTATTTCACTATCTCTGTGGTCCATTAACTAATATCAGCAACTTCCCTAGATTTTGCCCTGTACTCAAATCTTGATCACCGTGATAGAACTGAGAAGCTACAGAACTCAAGTTTGAAAATTGTCGTACATATCTACATAGATGTGGAATGCATTTGTATGTAATGGAAAAAGAGTATATTCTGTGCTTAAGGAATAAATGATGCAGGAAAAGCTGGAAAATTGCCACTTTTCTATTCTCCATCCTTCCTGATATTTCATAGTGGAGATAGCATTTGTTCATCAGATTTATTCAGTGGTATTAGGTGTTCAGTTATGAATCTGAGATTGGGACCCACTTATTTTTGATACCAAAATTCAGGTCTATTTATGTAAGATGTACAAATCAGTATAGTTGGTGTCTGAAGACCTGAGTTTGAGTGTCCTGGTTTTATTCCTTATAGCGGACATTAACCAAGTCACTTAGGGTCCATTTGCCTCAGGTTTTTATCATCATAGTGGGTATAAGATTACAAAGATTACAAAGATTATCAATTACAAAATTGATTAAAGATACAAATGGGGATCTGTTTGTGCACCCCAACAAAGCACTGAAGTGACAATACAGATATTAAATGTAAATAAAGCCAAATACACCGTGGTTATTTGTTTAAGTTGTATGAAAAAAAAATTCAGATTTTTGTTTTTTAATTGAAAATTTTACTCAATGATTTTTTAAAAAGCTTTACAAAACACAACTATGCAGTTACATATATCAATATATTAATGTTTATTAAACACCAAATATTTGTAAAATTTAAATCTTTCTAGTTGGATGACATTAGACTCTTAGTTTTATGTGGTAGAATTTTTATTATTTTATATCTAGCCAATTCAAAGTTAAATAGTTAAGAGACAATGGTACCTCCTTAGTCGTTTACTTAATTGCAGTGTATGGCACATAAATACTCAAAAGTTGATGAATGACTCCTGTATTAATGTAGAACTCCAACTCTAGAGTTTTCTTTGGGCCTTCAAAATGGAATAATAGATTCTACCATATTAAGACTTTATCCAAAAAAAAAAAAAAAAAAAAAAGACTTTATCCATCTTCCAGATCCCAAGTTGACTTGACTCACAAATCTTAGATGTCTGAATATCTAATTTACTTTTATAGGCATATCTTTATAAGCATTGGGGATTAGAAACAAGAAAGGGGGTTATTTTCTGCTTTTTAAGTATTTTCCTCCCCATAGGAGAACTTAACAAGTTGTGAAGTGCGTGAAATAATTTTAGAATATCATCTGAAACATCCTTATATTTAGGCATCTCATTCACAAGTGTTAAATCTACTTTAAGGGCTGAATTGTCAAGGAGCACATAAATTGGAGAGCTGCCAAATTTCCACTTCAGCTTATGCTGTGTAGATGGAACATGTATCCATATGAACTGCATGAATCAGCATTCAGCTGTCTCACAAGCTATTTCAGCCATTGCCTATTATCAACTAGGTAAGAAAGAATATTCATTAGAATGAAAGTTGGAGTATATTTTGGTTATAACATTGGTTAAATATTTTTTTTTCTAATCCTTCTCCTATATACAAAAAAAAGAAGAGATGGTTTAGTCTTGAAATTCAGAAAAATACAACTTATAATTTTTTTTAACTTGCTTACAGTTATAATTTTTTTAATTATCAAAACTTAGTTCTAAGCTTTAAGTAGTAAAATTAAGAGTATTTTTAAAAATTATATACAAATATATTGATAAGATGCCTCAGACCAAACTGTAAGGAGAAATTGCCCACAATGAAATTTCAGAGATTATCTCTCTAAAAAATATGTCCTCAAGTGGGGGAATGAGTTTATTAACTGTTGCTGTCACTAATTCAGATCCCTTTACTGAACTCAACATTTAGTGTATGACACTATCTCTTAAACCTTTTAAGTTGTTGTTAAGTCATTCTAAAAATCTGTTCTTATTCAAGCATCTATTGACCATGTAGAAGTATTAAATTATCATATGTTATTTCAAATATATTTATTGAATAAGATGTAAAATATTAAATGAAGTAGTTCTTTTAAAGTAAAGAATGTTGTAAGATAGATTTTATACTCTCATTTGAAAGGAATGCATTCAAATTATTTAACCTATCTGATGTTTGTATAAAATTTTACTTATTTTTATCTTGAACTTCCTGTTGGAACTTTTAAACATTTTCAGAAAGACATATTCACCCCCACTCGACAAATTCATTAAAAAAATTAAGAATGAGAGTTCTCATATTTCTACCATCATCCTCTTACTTTAAAAATATCTTCCACATTTTAATCAAATTTAATTCTCTATCAAAAGGAATTAATACAGTAACCACACTGTCCACTAATTTGTGGTAAAAATTCAATGTGGTAAAATGAGAAGTACTTTTGACATAAAAAAGTGATGCCAGATAAACTGATCATTTTTTTAACATCTTTATTACAGTATATTGTTTTACAATATTGTGTTACTTTCTGCTGTATAACGAGGTGAGTCAGCTATATGTATACATATATCCCCATATCCCCTCCCTATTTTTCTTAACATCTTTATTGATATATAATTGCTTTACAGTTTTTTGTTAGTTTCTGCTGTATAACAGTGAATCAGCTATATGTATACATATATCCCCATATCTCCTCCCTCTTGCATCTCCCTTCCACCCTCGCTATCCCACCCTCTAGGTGGTCACAAAGCACCAAGCTGATCACCCTGTGCTATGTGACTGCTTCCCACTAGCTATTTTACATTTGGTAGTGTATATATGTCAGTGCCACTCTCTCACTTCGTCCCAGCTTACCTTTTCCCTTGCCATGTCCTACAGTCTATTCTCTATGTCTGCATATTTTTTCCTGTCCTGCCCCTAGGTTCATCAGAACCTTTTTTCTTTTAGATTCCATATATATGTGTAGACATATGGTATTTGTTTTTCTCATTCTGACTTACTTCACTCTGTATGACAGACTCTAGGTCCGTCCACCTCACTACAAATAATTCAATTTCATTTCTTTTTATGGCTGAATAATATCCCATTGTATATATGTGCCACATCTTCTTTATCCATTCATCTGATGATGGACACTTAGGTTGCTTCCATGTCCTGGCTATTGTAAATAGAGCTGCAATGAACATTTTGGTACATGACTCTTTTTGAATTATGGTTTTCTCAGGGTATATGCCCAGTAATGGGATTGCTGGGTCATATGGTAGTACTATTTTCAGTTTTTTAAGGAACCTCCATACTGTTCTCCATAGTGGCTGTATCAATTTACATTCCCACCAACAGTGCAAAAGGGTTCCCGTTTCTCCACACCCTCTCCAACATTTATTGTTTTGTAGATTTTTTGATGATGGCCATTCTGACCTGTGTGAGGTGATACCTCGTTGTAGTTTTGATTTGCATTTCTCTAATGATTAGTGATGTTGAGCATTCTGTCATGTGTTTGTTGGCCATCTGTATGTCTTCTTTGGAGAAATGTCTATTTAGGTCTTCTGCCCATTTTTGGATTGGGTTGTTTGATTTTTGGATATTGAGCTGCATGATCTGCTTGTATATTTTGGAAATTAATCCTTTTTCAGTTGCTTCATTTGCAAATATTTTCTCCCATTCTGCAGGTTGTCTTTTCATCTTGCTTATGGATTCCTTTGCTGTGCAAAAGCTTTTAAGTTTCATTAGGTCCCATTTGTTTATTTTTGTTTTGTTTCCATTTCTCTAGGAGGTGGATCAAAAAGGATCTTGCTGTGATTTATGTCATAGAAAGTTCTCCCTATGTTTTCCTCTAAGAGTTTTACAGTGACTGGCCTTACATTTAGGTCTTTCATCCATTTTGAGTTTATTTTTGTCTATGGTGTTAGGGAGTGTTCTAATTTCATTCTTTTACATGTAGCTGTCCAGTTGTCCCAGCACCACTTATTGAAGAGGCTGTCTTTTCTCCACTGTATATTCTTGCCTCCTTTATCAAAGATAAGGTGACCATATGTGTGTGGGTTTATCTCTGGGCTTTCTATCCTGTTCCATTGATCATTATTTCTGTTTTTGTGCCAGTATCATACTGTCTTGATTACTGTATTTTTGTAGTATAGTCTGAAGTCAGGGAGCCTGATTCCTCCAACTCCATTTTTCTTTCTCAAGATTGCTTTGGCTATTCGGGGTCTTTTATGTTTCCATACAAACTGTGAAATTTCTTATTCTAGTTCTGTAAAAAATTTCAGTTGTTGTTTCATAGGGATTGCATTGAATTTGTAGATTAATTGGGGAGTAGAGTCATTTTCACAATGTTGATTCTTCCAATCCAAGAACATGGTATATCTCGCCATCTATTTATATCATCATTAATTTCTTTCATCAGTGTCTTACAATTTTCTGCATACAGGTCTTTTGTCTCCTTAGGTAGGTTTATTCCTAGGTATTTTATTCCTTTTGTTGCAATGGTAAATGGGAGTGTTTCCTTAATTTCTCTTTTTGATCTTTGGTTGTTAGTGTATAAGAATGCAAGAGATTTCTGTGCATTAATTTGTATCCTGCTACTTTACCAAATTTATTGATTAGCTCTAGTAGTTTTCTGGTAGCATCTTTAGGATTCTCTGTGTATAGTAGTATCATGTCACCTGCAAACAGTCAGAGTTTTACTTGTTCTTTTCTGATTTGGATTCTTATTAATTCTTTTTCTTCTCTGACTGCTGTGGCTAAAACTTCCAAAACTATGTTGAATAGTAACGGTGAGAGTGGGTAACCTTGTCTTGTTCCTGATGTTAGTGGAAATGGTTTCAGTTTTTCACCATTGAGAATGATGTTGACTGTGGGTGTGTCATATATGGACTTTATTATGTTGAGGTAGATTCTCTCTATGCCTACTTTCTGGAGAGGTTTTATCATAAATGGGTATTGAATTTTGTCGAAAGCTTTTTCTGCATCTATTGAGATTTTCACATGGTTTTTATCCTTCAGTTTGTTAATATGGTGTATCACATTGATTGATGTGCATATATTGAAGAATCCTTGCATTCCTGGGGTAAACCCCACTTGATCATGTTGTATGATCCTTTTAATATTCCATTGGATTCTGTTTGCTAGTATTTTGTTGAGGATTTTGGCATCTATGTTCATCAGTGATCTTGGCCTGTAGTTTTCTTTTTTGTAACTTCTTTGTGTGGTTTTGGTATCAAGGTGAAGGTGGCCTCATAGAATGAGTTTGGGAGTGTCCCTCCCTCTGCTATATTTTGGAAGAGTTTAAGAAGGATAGGTGTTGGCTCTTCTTTAAATGTTTGATAGAACCCACCTGTGAAGCCATCTTTTCCTGGGCTTTTGTTTGTTGGAAGATTGTTTTTTTGTGTGTTTGTTTGTTTTTGCCATATGCTGGCCTCTCACTGTTGTGGCCTCTCTCACTGCGGAGCACAGGCTCCGCATGCACAGGTTCAGTGGTCATGGCTCATGGGCCCAGCTGCTCCATGGCATGTGGGATTTTCCCAGACTGGGGCATTAACCCATTTCCCCTGCTCGGCAGGCAGACTCTCAACCACTGCACTACCAAGGAAGCCCTGTTGGAAGATTTTTAATCACAGTTTCAATTTCAGGGCTTGTGATTGGTTGGTTTATATTTTCTATTTCTTTCTGGTTCAGTCTCAGAAGGTTGTGCATTCCTAAGAATTTGTCCGTTTCCTCCAGGTTGTCCATTTTATTGGCATATTTACTTGTAGTAATCTCTCATGATCCTTTGTATTTCTGCAGTGTCAGTTGTTACTTCTCCTTTCTCATTTCTAATTCTGTTGATTTGAGTATTCTCCCTTTTTTTCTTGATGAGCCTGGCTAGTTCTTTATCAATTTTGTTTATCATCTCAAAGAACCAGCTTTTAGTTTTATTGATCTTTGCTATCGTTTCCTTCATTTCTTTTTCATTTTTTTCCTGATCTGATCTTTATGATTTCTTTCCTGCTGTTAACTTTGTGGGGTTATTGTTCTTATTCCTCTAATTGCTTTAGGTGAAAGGTTAGGTTTTTTATTGGAGATTTTTCTTGTTTCTTGAGGTAGGATTGTATTGCTATAAACTTCCCTCTTAGAACTGTGTTTGCTGCATCCCATAGGTTATGGGTCATTGTGTTTTCATTGTCATTTGTTTCTAGGTGTTTTTTGTTTGTTTTTGTGGTACGTGGGCCTCTCACTGTTGTGGCCTCTCCCGTTGTGGAGCACAGGCTCCAGATGCACAGGCTCAGTGGCCATGGCTCAGGGGCCCAGCCACTGCATGGCATGTGGCATCTTCCCAGACCGGGGCACAAACCCGTTTCCCCTGAATTGGCAGGTGGACTCTTAAACACTGCACCACCAGGGAAGCCCTCTAGGTATTTTTTTATTTCTCCTTTGATTTCTTCAGTGATCTCTTGGTTATTTAGTAGCATATTGTTTAGCTTCCATGAGTTTGTATTTTTTACAGTTTTTTTTTTTTTTTTTTTTTTTCTGTAATTGATATCTAGTGTTACAACATTGTGGTCGGAAAAGATACTTGATACAATTTCAATTTTCTTAAATTTACCAAACTTGATTTGTGACCCAAGATATGATCTATCCTGGAGAATGTTCCATTAGCACTTGAGAAAAATGTGTATTCTGTTGTTTTTGGATGGCCTGTCCTATAAATATCAATTAAGTCCATCTTGTTTAATCTGTCATTTAAAGTCTGTGTTTCCTTATTTATTTTCCTTTTGGATGATCAGTTCATTGGTGAAAGTGGGGTGTTAACGTCCCCTACTATGACTGTGTTACTGTTGATTTCCCCTTTTATGGCTCTTAGCATTTGCCTTATGTATTGCCGTGCTCCTATGTTGGGTGCATAAATATTTACAATGGTTATATCTTCTTCTTGGATTGATCCTGTGATCATTATATAGTGTCCTTCTTTGTCTCTTCTAGTAGTCTTCATTTTAAAGTCTATTTTGCTTGATATGAGAATTGCTACTCCAGGTTTCTTTTGATCTCCATTTGCATGGAATATCTTTTTCCATCCCCTCACTTTCAGTCTGCATATGTCCCTAGGTCTGAAGTGGGACTCATAGACAGCATATATATGGGTCTTATTTTTGTATCCATTCAGCCAGTCTTCTATGTCTTTTGGTTAAAGCTTTTCATCCATTTACATTTAAGGTAATTATCCATATGTATGTTCCTATTACCATTTTCTTAATTGTTTTGGCTTTGTTATTGTAGGTCTTTTCCTTCTCTTGTGTTTTCTGCCTAGAGAAGTTCATTAAGCATTTGTTATAAAACTGATCTTTTGGCACTGATTTCTCTTAATTTTTGCTTGTCTGTAAAGGTTTTAATTTCTCCATCAAATCTGAATGAGATCTTTGCTGGGTAGAATAATGTTGGTTGTAGGTTTTTTCCTTTTATCACGTTAAGTATGTCCTGCCACTCCCTTCTGGCTTGCAGAGTTTCTGCTGAAAGATCAGCTGTTAACCTTATGGGGATTCCTTTGTATGTTATTTGTTATTTTTCCCTTACTGCTTTTAATATTTTTTCTTTGTATTTAATTTTTGATCGTTTTATTAATATGTGTCTTGGCATGTTTCTCCTTGGAGTTATCCTGTATGGGACTCTCTGTGCTTCCTGGACTTGATTAACTATTTCCTTTCCCATGTTAGGAAAGTTTTCAACTATAATCACTTCAAGTATTTTCTAAGACCCATTCTTTTTCTCTTCTTCTTTGACTCCCATAATTTGAATGTTAGTGCATTCAGTGTTATTCCCAGAGGTCTCTGATATTGTCCTCAATTCTTTTCATTCTTTTTTCTTTATTCTGCTCTGCAGTAGTTATTTCCACTATTTTATCTTTGAGGTCACTTATCCATTCTTCTGCCTCAGTTATTCTGCTATTGTTTCCTTCTAGAGAATTTTTAATTCCATTTATTGTGTTGTTCATCATTGTTTGTTTGCTCTTTAGTTCTTCTAGGTCCTTGTGAAACATTTCTTATATTTTCTCCATTCTATTTCCAAAAGATTTTGGATCATCTTTACTATCATTATTCTGAATTATTTTTCAGGTAGACTGCCTATTTTCTCTTCATTTGTTTGGTCTGGTGAGTTTTTACCTTGTGCCTTCACCTACTGCTTATTTCTATGTCTTCTTGTTTGTTTAAATTACTGTTTTGGGGATTTCCGTTTCACAGGCTGCCAGCTGGTAGTTCCTGTTGTTTTTGGTGTCTGCGCCCAGTGGGTGAAGTTGGTTCAGTGGCTTGTTTAGCCTTCCTGATGAAGGGGACTGGTACTTGTGTTCTGGTGGGTGGGGCTGCATCTTGTCTTTCTGGTGGGCAGGGTTGCATTTGGTGGTGTGTTTTGGGGTGTCTGTGAACTTAGTATGATTTTAGGCAGCCTCTGCTAATGAGTGGGGTTGTTCTTGTCTTGCTAGCAGTTTGGCATGGGGCATCCAGTGCTGGAGTCCACTGGCTGTTGGGTGGAGCTGGGTCTTAGCACTGAGTTGAAGTTATCTGGGGGAGCTCTCGCCGATTGAGATTATGTGGGGCCAGGAGGTCTCTGTTGGTCCAATGTCCTGAACTTGCTTCTCTTACCTCAGAGCCTCAGACCTGACACCCAGCCGGAGTACCAAGCCTCTGTCAGCCACATGGCTCAGAAGAAGAGGGAGAAAAAAGAAAGAAAGAAAATTTTAAAAATAATTATTAAAATAAAAATAATAATAATAAAAAAAGAAGAGAGAGCAACCAATCAGTAAACAAATCTACCAATGGTAACAAGTGCTAAAAACTATACTAAGATGAACATAAAAATCAAAATCATATCAGTTGCAGACAACAAACCCCAAGTCCATCACCTCAATTTTGAGATGATTCGTTGTCTATTGAGGTATTCCACAGATGCAGTTTGCCTCAAGTTGATTGTGGGGATTTAATCCACTGCTCCTGAGTCTGCTGGGAGAGATTTCCCTTTCTCTTCTTTGTTCACACAGATCCTGGGGATCAGCTTTGCTTTTGGCCCCATCTCTGCATGTAGGTCACCCTCAGGAATCTGTTCCCACCCATACAGGATGGGGTTAAAGCAGCGGTTGGTTAGGGGGCTCTGGCTCATTCATGCTGGGGGGAGGGAAGGATACAGTAGTTATAATTGGAATGTGGGACGAGCCTGCAGCAGCAGAGGCCAACGTGATGTTGCAACAGCCTGAGGTCCACCGTGTATTCTCCTGGGGAAGTTGTCCCTGGATCACAGGACCCTGGCAGTGGTGGGCTGCACAGGCTACCGGGGGTTGGGGTGTGGATAGTGACCTGTGCTTGCCCATAGGCTTTTTGGTGGCTGTGGCAGCAGTGTTAGTGTTTCATGCCTGTCTCTGGTGTCCGAGCTGATAGTTGTGGCTTGTGCCCATCTCTGGAGCTCATCTAGGTGATGCATCACCTTCTGTGAGCAGACACGGAGGGAACCCCCTCTGCTTGTGCACCTGAAAACAATGGTCTCTTGCCTCTTAGGCAGGTCCAGACTTTTCCTGGACTCCCTTCTGGCTAGCCGTGGTGCACTAGCCCCCTCAGGCTGTGTTCACGCAGCCAACCTGAGTCCTCTCCCAACCCGAGTCCTCTCCCTGGAATCCAACCTCTGAAGCCCGAGTCTCAGCTCCCAGGCCCCACCCGATCTGGCAGGTGAGCAGACAAGCTTCTTAGGCTGGTGAGTGCTGTACAATCCTCTGTACGGGAATCTCTCCTCTTTGTCCTCTGCACCCCTGTTGCTGCGCTCTCCTCTGTGACTCCAAAGCTTCCCCCCACCACCCCTCCCCCATTTACACCAGTGAAGGGGATACCTAGTGTGCAGAAACTTTTCCTCTTTCACAGCTCTCTCCCCAAGGTGCAGGTCCCATCCCTATTTTGTCTCTGTTTTTTTCTTTTTTCTTTTGCCCCACCCAGGTACGTGGGGAGTTTCTTGCCTTTTGGGAAGTCTGAGGTCTTCTGCCAGTGTTCAGTAGGTGTTCTGTAGGAGTTGTTCCATATGTAGATGTATTTTTGTTGTATTTGTGGGGAAGACGGTGATCTCCATGTCTTACTCCTCTTCCATCGTGAAGGTCACCCCAAAGCTACTAATAATAAACTGCTAATTTTTGAGATTTCTATTTTTACTGTATTATAGTATTTATGTTATAGTTTCAAAGATCATGTTAATTTTCTAGGTGCTATTTGTTAATATAATTTAAATAACATGATTTGGTTTACACATGTAATTACTGGATTTATTGAATCCATTACTAAGATCATATAAAATTAATTTTAGAGTATTTTGTTTGACAGTGGTAAAAAAATTTAAAATAAGAGTGCATTGTTTATATGGTTGAATATATTTTGTCTGAGTTTTGAGCTTGCCACCAGATGGCAGGAAAAAATCAGAGTCAAATATTCCTGTTAAGCAGTGTAAGGATTTTTTTTTTTTTTTTTTTCATTTTGGGTGCTTTTCTGTTGTTGATGTTTTGCACAAGACCCAAGACATCATAAATATAATGTGAACAGACAGTAATACCTGTCTAGTGAAATTTTTACTAGTGAATTTTTTTAATTTTTTCAGTGTAATCATGCTATAAATAATATATTCATGCTGTGATTGATATGATGAGTTAAAAATTATAATTAATGTTATTATTTTAGGAACATTCAACTTGCTGTAATAACTGGAGATGTCAGTCCCCACAATTCCAAAAGTAAAACAAGTGGTCACTTACCTCCTTTAAGCACACATATTCATTTAAAAGAATGATGTAACAGTAAAGTGTATACATTCAGTGAATGCTTAACAAAGAGATGATGGAAAAGAAAACTAAACTCTCACTTTAAAGGTAGTACCTTTCAGGCCAATATCAAATAGAAACTTATCTTGGCTGATATATGTCTTACTATTTCACAGAGTAAACACTTTGAAGTTTTAGTATAATGGCATTTGACACAATCTGTAAGTAAAGCCCAATTGTAACACAGAATAAAGGCAGGAGGTATTCCCCAAACTACAGTAAGACTTCACAATTCCTTTATGTTTTTAACAAGTATGCTTTTTAAAAAAAATATATTTATTTATTTATTTTTGGCTGTGTTGTGTCTGTTTCTGTGCGTGGGCTTTCTCTAGCTGCGGCGAGCGGGGGCCACTCTTCATCGCAGTGTGCAGGCCTCTCACTGTCGCGGCCTCTCTGTGGAGCACAAGCTCCAGACGTGCAGGCTCAGTAGTTGTGGCTCACGGGTCTGGTTGCTCTGCGGCATGTGGGATCTTCCCAGACCAGGGCTCAAACCCGTGTCCCCTGAATTGGCAGGCAGATTCTCAACCACTGCACCACCAGGGAAGCCCAAGTATGCTTTTTTTGCTTTATGTTTTTTCAGAAAAAGTTCAGGACCATTAACCTGCTAAATATATTCAAAGGAGAGAGTTGAGGTAAACTTTAAAAAGAATTAAGTCAAGTTATTGGTACACATGTATTGTAGATGCATTTTTCATTGCTCTAATAATCATAATAATTGCTTCAATACAACTACTTCTCTTTTTGATACAGTTTTCTTTATCTTGCTTTATAGTGTCACTATAATATCAAGAAGGACAAGTATTATTTGCTCCCTCTTCTAAAAGAAAAAAAAAAAAAATGTAACTGGAATTAAGTCCTCTAATCAGGTCAGGTTTGATTCATTGATGTGATACTTGTCCAGCAGCTTTATTTGGCATATTAGCAAATGTACTCTTACACATTTTTGTTTTTCTTTACAAAGAAAGGCAAACAGCTCTTCTTGATAAATTCCAGATTACTCCTTACTGAGACAGTGTAAACAATAGAAGACTATTTAATACAGAGAGTGTGGCCTTTAGGGGAAGACGGGGACTGTTTCTTTCAGGTGACTCTGTTATATGCCATTTCCTGACCTTGCACAGTAGACTGTAGCATTGTATTGTGTGGATTAGAATGAGGTCTACCTGTCATTCAAACTGAAACAAGTCTCACCAACCATAATATCCTCTGAAACCAGATTTACAAGTTCTCTCTTTCCAGTCTTCTCTCTGTTTAATTTGCATAACAGCAAGTATTCAGTATGTGTAAGGGTACAACTTTTATTTTCTCTCCAGATTCCGTTGTCTTTGATAAAGATAAGGCAGAAATAGGGGAGTTTTGGACAAGGTTAGCATAAAAGTATTAACCTATCACTTCTTAAATGATCTGCTACAAATCTATAAGGACGTTACCATGCAAACTTCCAAAGTTAACAAGAAGAGATTGTTAAGAGATTGAAGTGACTTCAGCAGTTTTTACAGATTTACTTAAAAAATAAAAAGACCCTTGTTTACTTTTACAAATGGTCATAGAGAATGACAAGTGACCTAGTATACCTAGTTCAGGCAAGTTGCAAATGAAAAAGAAAAATGATACCTGTGGTCAGTGACAGATGAACTTTGCATCCATCATGCTGCTATAGGGAAAACAGGTAGGTGAATTGTTGCTGCTGTCTACGAGCCTTTCATCAGCAGCACTCCATGCAGCAGTGCCAGGGGCAAAATACATAGTTGTCCTGTGAGTGTCCTACTAAATACTTTGGCTTTTAAGGGCTTTAAAAACTAATTCTTAATGAATAATAACAGCATTATTTATGTTTCATGCTGAGGGTCAGTTTAAAAAGGAATCACTAGGTTTAGAGATGAAGTAAAGTAATGCAATAGAAATTTTCAGGAAATTTACCTGGGCCAGGAGAACATCAGATTTATATTATCAAATATGCTACCACACACTTTCTTTATGAATGCTTCTGGGGATAACATGCAAATACTTTCAAATGGCCACAACATATTCACAAGGTATATGGTACTTATATGGATTTTAGACATCATCAACTCTCAAACAATAAGATTCATTTCTGCGTAATGGTCCCCATGACCTTGTCATTCATTGTTCATAAAATAAGTCTTATGGCAGATAACTAATACAAAGTAACATCCTAGTGAGTTTGTGTTAGAAACTCAATTATTTTAGTTACTGTTTTTTAAAATCTTTCCTTAACATAACAATCTTGAATTTACTTAGTAAGTGCTTGTTCTGTTTTGCCAAACATTGAACTTTTAAGCTATGAATCTTTTTATTCAGACTCAAATCAGATAGTAAAAGAACAGAAGTTAAAGATAAATTTAAACAAATAAAAAGGTAAAAAAAAATTTAGGTAGATTTGCAAATGTAAAGTTAAACAACTATTACTAAATTTATTTAGAGATTAGGAATATTAAGAAGAGGAACAGAGATTGCAAATTTCACCCATGTAACTGTTCCTTTGTTTTAGAAAAATATAGTGATACTACATACAGTTATGTGGACCAAAAAGGAAAAAAAAAAAAAAAATACCCCAAGATTTCCAACTTCTTCTTAGTAGCCTAACTTGGAAGAGAGGAAGTTAGAGGGATAATATACATTTTTAAAAAATGTATTAGTTTCTTTTTCCAATAAGCTGTTTATGAAATAAGAACTCAGCATACAACTGGGTCATTAATTACTTTCAAACGAGTTTTGCCAAGGCAAATTTGCTGTGATGAATTTGCTTTAAATTTTCAAACCATGTCACTTAGTAAAGTAGTGCCAGATTTCAGGGATTCTGGAGACTTAATAAACAGAAGACCTTAGCTGCCTCTGCATTAAATATTCATCTCTATATAAAGCATATGTTCATGTATTGCATATGTATATGCTCAGTAAAAATCACTACTATCACTGGTAAGAGTAGTCTGAATCTTAGGTTAATGATTTAGTTTCATCTATTCAACAATAATTTAGGGTTATAAACATCTGTAGTCAATTTAAGAATTATTTGTGATAGCTGGGCAAATTTGTTCCAGAATGATTCAAAATTGACAACAGGGGCTTTTCCCTATGACTTTGATTACCCATGGACGTGACTTTAAATATCACCCAAAGGGGATATTTTGCATTCCAGAGGAAAATGAGAAAGTATCTACGTTGGTCTAGGAGAAATGTTATGTGTGTTGCACATAGTTTTTAACCCAGCAATTTTGCTTCTGAGAATTTATATTAAGTATATAATCAGTCAGCAAAAATATATGTACCAGAGTATTCATGAAAATATTTTTTGGAGTAATGAAAAGCAAGCAACAAACAAAGCAAATGCTTACCAAGACAGATGCTAGAAATATTAGAATATTTTCATGCATTGGAATTCTGTTAAAAAGGAATGTGATTGGCTTTAGAAAATAAAGCTCTCCAAAATAGGTTGTTAGTTAAAAAAAAAAAAAAAAAAAAAAAAGAAGAAGGTATGCAAATGCAAACACACTGGTATAAAAAGTAAAGGAAAAAGTTTTACAAGAATCTCTTCAGGGGAGGAGCTTCAACATGGCGGAAGAGTAAGATGCAGAGATCACCTTCCTCCCCACAAATACCTCACAAATACATCTACATGTGGAACAACTCCTACAGAACACCCACTGCATGCTGGCAGAAGACCTTAGACCTCCCAAAAGGCAAAAAACTCCCCATGTACCTGGCTGTGTAGAGGACAGGCTCTTGGTGCTCCAGCCAGGCGTCAGGGCTATGCCACTGAGGTGAGAGAGCCAAGTTCAGGACACTGGTCCACAAGAGACCTCCCAGCTCCATGTAATAGCAAACGGTGAAAATCTCCCAGACATAACTATCTCAATGCCCCAAGACCCAACTCCACTCAACGACCAGCAAGCTACAGTGCTGGAAACCCTATGCCAACCAACTAGCAAGAGAGAAACACAACCCCATCCATTAGCAGAGAGGCTGCCTAAAAAGGCCACAGACACCCCAAAACACACCACCAGATGTGGACCTGCCCACCAGAAAGACAAGAGCCAGGCTCTTCCACCAAAACACAGGCACTATTCCCCTCCACCAGGAAGTTTACACAACCCACTGAACCAACCTTAGCCACTGGGGAAAGACACCAAAAACAACGGGGACTATGAACCTGCAGCCTGCAAAAAGGTGACCCCAAACACAGTAAGTTAAGCAAAATGAGAAGACAGAGAAACTCACAGCAGATGAAGGAGCAAGGAAAAAACCCACCAGACCTAACAAATGAAGAAGAAATAAGCAGTCGACCTGAAAAAGAATTCAGAATAATGATAATAAAGATGATCCAAAATCTTGGAAAGAGAAAGGAGAAAATACAAGAAACGTTTAACAAGGACCTAGAAGAAGCAAAGAGCAAACAAACAGTGATGAACAACAGCACAAATGAAATTTAAAATTCTCTAGAAGGGGTCAATAACAGAATAACTGAGGGAGAAGAACGGATAAGTGACCTGGAAGATAAAGTAGTGGAAGTAACTACTGCAGAGCAGAATAAAGAGAAAAGAATGAAAAGAATTGAGGACAGTCTCAGACACCTCTGGAACAACATTAAATCCACCAACATTTGAATTATAGGGGTCTCAGAAGAAGAAGAGAAAAAGAAAGGGACTGAGAAAATATTTGAAGAGATTGTAGTTGAAAACTTCCCTAATATGGGAAAGAAAATAGTTAATCAAGTCCAGGAAACACAGAGAGTCCCATACAGGATAAAACCAAGGACAAACACGCCAAAACTCATATTAATCAAACTATCAAAAATTAAATACAAAGAAAACATATTAAAAGCAGCAAGGGAAAAACAACAAATCACACACAAGGGAATCCCCATAAGGTTAACAGCTGATCTTTCAGCAGAAATTCTGCAAGCCAGAAGGGAGTGGCAGGACATATTTAAAGTGATGAAAGAGAAAAACCTACAACCAAGATTACTCTATCCAGCAAGTATTTCATTCAGATTTGATGGAGAAATTACAAGCTTTACAGACAAGCAAAAGCTAAGAGAATTCAGCACCACCAAACAAGCTTTACAACAAACGCTAAAGGAACTTCTCTAGACAGGAAACAAAAGAGAAGGAAAAGACCTACAATAATAAACCAAAAACAATTTAAAAAATGGTAATAGGAACATACATATCGATAATTACCTTAAATGAAAAAGGTTTAAATGCTCCAACCAAAAGACATAGACTGGCTGAATGGATACAAAAACAAAACCCATATATATGGTGTCTACAAGAGACCCACTTCAGACCTAGGGACACATACAGACTGAAAGTGAGGAGATGGAAGAAGATATTCCATGCAAATGGAAATCAAAACAAAGCTTGAATAGCAATTCTCATTCTATTCTATTTCAGACAAAATAGACTTTAAAACAAAGATTATTACAAGAGACAAAGAAGGACACTAAATAATGATCAAAGGATCAACACAAGAAGAATACATAACAATTGTAAATATTTATGCACCCAACATAGGAGCATGGCAATACATAAGGCAAATAGTAACAGACATAAAAGGGGAAATTGATAGTAACACAATCATAGTAGGGGACTTTAACATTCCACATTGACAAATGGACAGATCATCCAAAATAAAAATAAATAAGGAAACACAAGCTTTAAATGATACAGTAAACAAGATGGACTTAATTGATATTTATAGGACATTCCATCCAAAAACAACAGAATACACATTCTTCTCAAGTGCTCATGGAACATTCTCCAGGATAGATCAAGCCTTGGTAAATTTAAGAAAATTGAAATTGTATCAAGTGTCTTTTCCAACCACAGCGCAATGAAACTAGATATTAGTTACAGGAAAAAATCTGTAAGAAATACAAACACATGGAGGCTAAACAACACACTACTTAATAACCAAGAGATCACTGAATAAATCAAAGAGGAAATCAAAAAATACCTAGAAACAAATGACAATGAAAACACAATGACACAAAACCTATGGGATGCAGCAAAAGCAGTTCTAAGAGGGAAGTTTATAGCAATACAATCCTACCTTAAGAAACAATAAAGATCTCAAATAAAATTTAACCTTACACCTAAAGAAATTAGAGAAGGAAGAACAAAACAACCCCAAAGTTAGCAGAAGGAAAAAAATCATAAAGATCAGATCAGAAATAAATGAAAAAGAAAGAAGGAAACGATAGCAAAGATCAGTAAGACTAAAAGCTGGTTCTTTGAGAAGATTAAGCAAAATTGATAAACCATTAGCCAGTCTTATCAAGAAACAAAGGGAGAACACTCAAATCAATAGAATTAGAAATGAAAAAGGAGAAGTAAGAACTGACAATGCAGAAATACAAAGAATCATGAGAGATTACTACAAGCAAGTATATGCCAATAAAATGTACAACCTGGAAGAAATTCTTAGAAATGCACAACCTTCTGAGACTGAACCAGGAAGAAATAGAAAATATAAACAGACCAATCACAAACACTGAAATTGAAAGTGTGATTAAAAATCGTCCAACAAACAAAAGCCCAGGACCAGATGGCTTCACAGGTGAATTCTATCAAACACTTAGAGAAGAGCTAACACCTGTCCTTCTCAAACTCTTCCAAAATATATCAGAGGGAGGGACACTCCCAAGCTCATTCTATGAGGCCACCATCACTCTGATACAAAAACCAGACAGAGATGTCACAAAGAAAGAAAACTATATATAGGCCAATATCACTGATGAACATAGATGCAAAAATCCTCAACAAAATTCTAGCAAACAGACTCCAACAGCACGTTAAAAGGATCATACACTATGATGAAGTGGTATTTATCTCAGGAACGCAAGGATGCTTCAATATATGCAAATCAATCAACGTGATACACCATATTAACAACTTGAGGGAGAAAAAACACGATAATCTCAATAGATGCAGAAAGAGCTTTTGACAAAATTCAACACCCATTTATGATAAAAACCCTCCAGAAAGTAGGCATAGACCAAAGATCAAAAAGAGAAATTAAGGAAACACTCCCATTTACCATTGCAACAAAAAGAATAAAATACCTAGGAATAAACCTACCTAAGGAGACAAAAGACCTGTATGCAGAAAATTGTAAGACACTGATGAAAGAAATTAATGATGATACAAATAGATGGTGAGATATACCATGTTCTTGGATTGGAAGAATCAACATTGTGAAAAGGTACTACCCAATTAATCTACAGATTCAATGCAATCCCTATGAAACAACAACTGGAATTTTTTACAGAACTAGAATAAGAAATTTCACAGTTTGTATGGAAACACAAAAGACCCCGAATAGCCAAAGCAATCTTGAGAAAGAAAAATGGAGCTGGAGGAATCAGGCTCCCTGACTTCAAACTATACTACAAAGCTACAGTAATCAAGACAGTATGATACTGGCACAAGAACAGAAATAATGATCAATGGAACAGGATAGAAAGCCCAGAGATAAACCCACGCACATATGGTCACCTTATCTTTGACAAAGGAGGCAAGAATATACAGTGGAGAAAAGACAGCCTCTTCAATAAGTGGTGCTGGGACAACTGGACAGCTACATGTAAAAGAATGAAATTAGAACACTCCCTAACACCATAGACAAAAATAAACTCAAAATGGATGAAAGACCTAAATGTAAGGCCAGTCACTGTAAAACTCTTAGAGGAAAACATAGGGAGAACTCTCTATGACATAAATCACAGCAAGATCCTTTTTGACCCACCTCCTAGAGAAATGGAAATAAAACAAAAATATAGAAATGGGACCTAATGAAACTTAAAAGCTTTTGCACAGCAAAGGAATCCATAAGCAAGATGAAAAGACAACCTGCAGAATGGGAGAAAATATTTCCAAATGAAGCAACTGAAAAAGGATTAATCTCCAGAACATACAAGCAACTCATGCAGCTCAATATCAAAAAAACAACTATATCCAAAAATGCGCAGAAGATAGACATTTTTCCAAAGAAGGTATACAGATTGCCAAGAAACACATGAAAGAATGCTCAACATCATTAATCATTTGAGAAAAACAAATCAAAACTACAATGAGATATCATCTCATACCAGTCAGAATGGCCATCATCAAAAAATCTACAAACAATAAATGCTAGAGAAGGTGTGGAGAAAAGGGAACCCTCTTGCACTGTTGGTGGGAATGTAAATTGATACAGCCACTATGGAGAACAGTATGGAGGTTCCTTAAAAAACTAAAACTAGAACTACCATACGACCCAGCAATCCCACTACTGGGTATATACCCTGAGAAAACCATAATTCAAAACCAGTCATGTACCAAAATGTTTATGGCAGCTCTATTTGCAATAGCCAGGACATGGAAGCAACCTAAGTGCCCATCGACATATGAATGGATAAAGAAGATGTGGCACATATATACAATGGAATATTACTCAGCCATTAAAAAGAATGAAATTGCGTTATTTATAGTGAGATGGAAGGACCTAGAGACTGTCATACAGAGTGAAGTAAGTCAGAAAGAGAAAAACAAATACCATATGCTAACACGTTTATGGAATCTAACAAAAAGAAAAAAAGAAAAAAAAAGGTCAAAAGAACCTAGGGGCAAGATGGCAATAAAGATGCAGACCTACCAAGGAATTGATTTGAGGATACAGGGAGGGAGAAGGGTAAGCTGGGACAAAGTGAGACAGTGGCATGGACAAGTGTACACTACCAAATGTAAAATAAATAGCTAGTGGGAAGCAGCTTCATAGCCCAGGGAGATCAGCTTAGTGCTTTTTGACCACCTAGAGGGGTATGATAGGGAGGGTGGGAGAGAGGGAGATGCAAGAGTGAAGGGATATGGGGACATAAGTATATGTATAACTGATTCACTTTGTTATAAAGCAGAAACTAACACACGATTGTAAAGCAATTATACTCTGATAAAGATGTTAAAAAAATCTGTTGTATAAATAAACAAAAAGAAAAAGAAAAAAAAAGAAAAAGAATCTCTTCAAAGTGGTCACCTAAGGGAAGTGAGGGAATATTTGCACATGAAGCAATGATTTCTTATACCTAATTGTTTGTGTGTGTGTATAAATTTTTTTTACAATAAAGGTAAACAAGTGTTAATTATGTATTTTAACTGAACAATTACTTATATAACTAGCAAACTTACTACAAAAAGTATATTTGAGTATTATTTATAAATATGTTTTATGTTTATAAATGTTTATAAACATGTCTATAAGCATATTATAAATATATAAAGTATTATAAAATTATAACTACTATTTACAGAGGGGTGAAAACATACTAGATATGATATGAACTTTTCATATGACATCATATTTAAATAGCACAAAGCTCTGGGGTAAATTTTTTATACCCATTTTGCAAAAGAGGAAGTTGTAACTCAGTTGAGTCACTCCTCTAAGGTTTCCTGGCAGTTAAGTGTCTGAACAGGGACTTGAACCCTTGTCTGACTCCAAAGACTTTTGGATAATTTTGATTTTTCGTTACTCCTAATAACCTTTAAAGTGGTTGGTAAGAATGAATGTTAAGATATTCTTAAAGACTGTAACATTTAAAATGTAAATAATTAGCTGAGAGGTATTCATCCTCTTTCCTCCATTATACTGAAATAATTAATTGTAACGTTAGAGGTTATAAACTACACTATGATTAGCAAAGTGCTTGAATCATTGTGACTAGGTAGGTGGGTAGATAGGTACTCAGGTTTCTTGTAAAGTAGAAATGATAATAACTGTTCCATCTGCTTCACAGTTTGTTAAGAAAATGTGAGATGATAATGTATGAAACAGTGTTAGAAAATGTCAAGAGCTATACAAATTTTACCTTATTTAGGATTAATAATATTAAGATCTATGCTTTTTCTGATGACTTAGTATACATTTCACTGACTGAAAATATCTTTGATATTTTCAGAATTATTGGTTAAAAGGAAATCTTTAAATGGCAACCTAGACATAGTCTTTTAAATAGAACTGAAGCTAGAATGACTGAAAATGTAACCACCATTTTTTCTCTTCATATGTAAAATGAATCTCACAATGCCTTAAAGGTTATGTTCCAGATTAAATTCTATGGTCAATCATTATAATCCCAATCTTCTACAAGCTCTAGATTCCCTTTCTCACCTTTCACCTTTACTTGCTTGGTAACCATGATTAAAATTGATTTTCCACCTACTACATCCCTGAACCCACCCAACTGAACAGAAGTAGAGAGAACCACATCCATGCTGACTGGTCTCTCTTTAAACTGATGGTCACTAACCTCAAGTAAGTCCTTCATGCTTCCTAGAATTCACATTAAATTGTGTGAGTCATTCACTCTCCTCGTATCCTAGAACATTATTTTACCCCTTCTCTTCTCTAAATTAAACCTCTGGTACTTTCTCCCCCATCTTCACTGGCAGTTGAGGACCTTGCATTTATTCACTGAGAAAACTGAAGCAACAGAAAGATGACTTCCAAAAGTTTCCACACCGTATCTAGTCAACCACTTGCATTGTGCTCATCTCCACCAATTGCTTGGCTGTAGCTGTACATGGACTTGTCAGTGCTATCAGCAAAGGCCAAACCTTCCAGTGGAGTTTTGATTTCCTTCTTTTCTCATCTACTCAGTGAAATCATTCTCTGCTCCTTCTATTGGTTTTTCTCTCTTTATTGGATTTTTTTCTTTCAGAATACAGCACACATTATACTGGTGTTTCTCTGTCTCTAAAAAGAAAGAAAGAAAAAAATAAACATCCATGGCATATTTTCTTCTTGCACTTTCTTCTCTATTTCTCTATCCCTATATAGCACAATTTCTTGAAGTGTGGTCAACACTTGCTTTCTCCATTCCCCTACCCTGTTCTCTGTATTTATTTTAATTTTGTTATAATTTCATGCACTAAAATACACAGGTTTCCCAAAGAACTGTCCTGTGCCTCTGTCTGGGTCCTTGCCTGCTCCTCTCTTGGGCAAGTAGCAAATGTGAAGTCCTGGACATCCCTGCCATGGCTGCACAGTGGGCAGAGTCCTTTTTCTTCAACCTGAGTCTTATTGGTGTGATGGATAATTTTCTTGTCAACTTGATCAAGCTGGGGACTACATTACCCAGATTAATTTCCTGTTTGGTTAGTGTACAGTTCTACAAGTTTTGGCAGATGTATACATTTGTGGAACCATTATCACAATCAAGATATTAATCAGTACAATCATCCACCCAAATTCTCCCATGCCTCTTTGTAGTCAAACCCTCCCTCCACACCCAGTCCCTGGCAACCACTAATCTGTTTTCTGTCCTTATGATTTTGCCTTTTCCAGAATGTCCTATAAATGGAATCATAAAGCATGTATCCTTTTGATTCTGGTAACGCATCTGAGATTCATCCATATTATTGCATGTATCAGTAGTTTATTCTTGTTGTGTTAAGTCATATTCCATTGTATGCGTATAGTTCTGTTAGACATTGCCTAATATATTTTGAAGTTTTATTATTAGGTGCATTCACACTTAGGATTGTTATGTGTTCTCAATTAATTATTTTTTATAATAAATTTTCCTCTTTCTTTTTGATAATAGTGCTTTTCTTGAAGTCTTTGATACTGATATATCCATTCCATCCCACTTATGCTTAATGTTTGCAAGGTATATTTCTTCCAATCCTTTACTTTTAACCTATCTTTACATTTAAAATAAATATTAAGAACCCCCAAACAGCACAGATATTAAGTATTCAGTTCAATGAATTTTGACATTTGTGTATCCATGTGTAACAACTATCACCAAAATATATTACACATTCCATCACCTTTGGAAGTACGGATAGTCCTCTCAGCGCTCTGTCCTATTAATTTTCCCCACCTCATCACTCTGCCAGAGACATCTACTTTCTGATTTTTAATTACCATAGATTAACTTTACCAGGTCTTGGACATTACATAAATGGAATCATACAGTATATATTCTTTTATATCTGGTCCTTTTTTCTCATTGTGTTTTTGAGATTTTTACAGGCTGTATTCATTCTACAGTTATTTATTTTGTATTTAATATTTATTTATGTAGTTTTTTTTTTTCTTCCTTTTTGGCATTCTATTTTATGCATGTACCACAATGACTTTTATTCATTCTCCTGTTGATAGTCATAGAATGTTTCCAGTATAGGGCAATCATAAATAATGATTCTGTAAACATTCTTGTGCAAACCTTTTGGTAGACATATGCTTTCCTTTCTCTTGCTTAAGTACACAGGAATGAAATTGCTACGTCATAGGGAAAATGTATGTTTATCTTTCTAAGAAATAGCCAGACACTTTTCCGAAGTGTATATGCCGTTTTGCATCTTCATTAGTGTTATGGTACTTTTGTTTGTTCCACATTCTCATCAGTATTTGATATTTCCAGTCTTCTAAATTTAGCCCTTTTGGTAGATGTATCTCATTGTGGTTTTAATTTGCATTTCCCTGATGACTTACAATGTTAAACATCACTTCATGTGTGCATTGGTTAATTTTGTATTTTCTTTTATGAAGTGGTACTTCAAGTAATTTGCTCATTTTTATTGAGTTGTTTGTCTTTAGTTTATTCCTTGGAATTTATATATACATATTTGTATTGGATGAGAATATTTTGTGAGATATTTATATTTTAAATATTTTCCTCCCAGTATGTGACTTTCCTAGTCCTTATTTTTAAATGGCACTTTTTGATGAACAGAAGTTTCTAGTTTTGATAAAGTGCAGATTATGAATTTTCTTTTTATGGTTCATGTATTTTGTGTCCCATCTAAAAAACATATGTGTGCCTCAAATTTGCAAATATACCTTCCTAAGTTTTCATATTGGATTTTATGTTTCTAGCTTTTATATTTAGGTTTATCTTACATTTTGAATTATTTATTTTGTATGCTGTGAGGTAAGGGTCATGGTTCATTTTTTTCCACATAAATTTACCTGTTTCAGCACAGTTTATTAAACAGACTTTCCACATTGAACTCTCCTGGTGTCTTGGTTAACAACCAATTGAAGTATACATGTAAACCTTTTGCTGAAACTCTCTTCTATCTTCCACTGATATACATATAAATCATTGTACCATTACCACACTGTGTTGATGAGCACAACTTTACATAATCAGGTTGTTTAAGTACTTCAAAAGTGTTCCTCTCTTTTAGATTCTAGTTCTGATTCTTTGCATTTTTATATAAATTTTACAGTTAACTTGCCTATTTCTTCAAAAAGCCCGGCTAAGATTTTGATTGAGTTTGTACTGAATCTATAGGGCAGTTTGATGAGAATGGATATTTTAACAATACTGAATCTCTCAATTCATTTAGATCTCCTTTAATTTTTTCAGCAGCTCTTTGGTAGTTTTTAGTAAAGAATATTTGACAGTCTTAATTAATTGCTAAATATTTTTATATTATTGTGATAACTTTTAAAAATTTGTTTTTAAATGAGTTTTTCCTAGTATATACAATTACAGTTGATATTTATATATTAAACATGAATCCTGTCACTTATGCTAACTTTATGTAATAGTTTAGTAGTTCTTTTTTGAAGCTTCCATAAAGTTTTCTAATTACACAATCATGTTTTATGAAAATAAAAATGGTTTTACTTCTTTTCTTCCCATTTTTTATGCTATTATTTTTTCCTTCTTGCCTTTTTCTTTGGCTAAAACTTCCAGTAAAATGTTGATGGTGAATGGTTGATGATGATGGTAATGATAATGAATAGATGTGGAAAAAGTAGACATCTTTTTATTGTTCCTAATCACAGAGGATAAATAGTCAATGCTTCCCCCCTATTTTGATGTTAGTTATAAGATTTTCACAGGTGGTCTATAATATTAAGAAGCATTGCTTCTCACCATAATTTGTGGAAAGTTTTGATTAAAAATGAGGATTATATTTTGTCAAAAGCTTTTTTCAGCCTCTGTGGAGATGATCATAAATTTTTCTTCTTTTATTTTGTTAATTGGTGAACTGCATCAGTTGATTTTTGGATGTTGTACAAATTTGTATAATAGAGTTGGTCAGGTTGCATATACCTTTTTACACGTTGCTACATTAGATTTGCTACACCTTTCTTGGGTGTTTTCTATGTTCATGAGATCAGTCTATAGGCAATTTTTTTTTTTTTTTTTTTTTCTGTCCTTGTCAGGTTTTAATATCAGGAACGTTGACCTCATAAAATAAATTTGGTTCTGGTCAGTCTTTTATTTTATGAAAGAGTTTATACAAGATAGATATTATTTCTTCCTTCATTGTTAGAAAATATTCACTGATGTATCCATCTGAGCCTGGAGTTTTCTTTGTGGGAAGGATTTTATAATGAATTCAGTTACTTGAGTTGGATTGGTCTTTTCAACGTTTTTCATTTCTTCTTTTGTCAGTTTTGGTAAATTATACTTTACAAGGAATTCACCTCTTTCATCCAAGTTACAAATGTATTAGCATAACAATGTTCACTAAATCTTCTTACAGTACCTTTTTTGTGTGTATGATCCATAGTGATGTCCCTTTTTTCAGTCCTCTTATTATTTGTGATTTTCCTCTCTTTTTCTTGATTAGTCTAGCTAAAGGTTTAACAATTTTATTACATGTTCATTATTTTACTAATTTTATTAACATTAGACTTTTTGATTTGTCAAATTTTGATTCATTGATTTTTCCTTTTATTTTTTATTTTCTTTTTCTTACTTCTACTTAATTTGGATGTAATTTACTCTTTCTAGCTTCCTAACATGACAGCTTAGGTAAAGTGATTTCACCTAAAAAGTGATTTCACACCTTTCTTCTCATCTATAAAATTCATTCAGGGGCTTCCCTGGTGGCACAGTGGTTGAGAATCCGCCTGCTGATGCAGGGGACACGGGTTCGTGCCCCGGTCCGGGAAGATCCCACATGCCGTGGAGCGGCTAGGCCCGTGATCCATGGCTGCTAAGCCTGCGCGTCTGGAGCCTGTGCTCCACAACGGGGAAGGCCACAACAGTGAGAGGCCCGCCTACCAAAAAAAAAAAAAAAAAAAAAAAAAAAATTCATTCAAAGGCCTGCTTGACCTATATATCACATCTTGGTATATTGATATCTTGATTCCCTGGATCAGAAATTTGGGAAATGCTTAGCCGGGCACTTCTGGATGGGGTGTTTTATGCAGTTAAATGGTGGCAGAAGCTAGCACAGTGGAGTGCTGAAGCTGCCCCTCCCTCACTCTCTCTGCAGTCCATGAGCCTCATTGTGTGGTTTCCCCACAGTAGTTGAGAACTGCTCATAGCATCATGACTTCAAAAAATTCATTCTGTTTGCATAGTGGCTCAGGACTCCAAAGGCAAGTGTCCCAAGAATACCAGGTGTAAACCATACCACTTGATCTTAATGACCTAGCCTTGGATATCACATAGTGTTACCTCAGCTGTAGTTACAAGCCAGACAAGATTCAACAGATAGGAGTATAGACTTCAATTTTTGATGACAGAAAGAGTGGAAGAGTCACATTTTAAGAAGAAAATGGCAGATGAGATATTGTAGCTGGGTTTGGAAAATACAACCTATTACATCATTTTTATTTTAACATCTTTATTGGAGTACAGTTGCTTTACATTGCTGTGTTAGTTGCTGCTGTATAACAAAGTGAATCAGCTATATGTATACATATATACTCATATCCCCTCCCTCTTGAGTCTCCCTCCAACCCTCCTTTTCACTCTAGGTGGTCACAAAGCACCAAGCTGATCTCCCTGTGCTATGTGACTGCTTCCCACTACCTATTTTACATTTGATAGTGTATATATGTCAATGCCACTCTCTCACTTCCTCACAGCTTAACCTTCCCACTCCCCACATCCTCAAGTCCATTCCCTACATCTGTGTCTTTATTCCTGTCCGGTCCCTAAGTTTCTCAGAACCATTTCTTCTTTTTTTTTAGATTCCATATATATGTGTTAGAATACAGTATGTGTTTTTCTCTTTCTGACTTACTTCACTCTATATGAAAGACTCTAGGTCCATCCACCTCACTACAAATAACTCAACTTTGTTTCTTTTTATGGCTGAATAATATTCCATTGTATATATGTGCCACATCTTCTTTATCCATTCATCTGATGATGGACACTTAGGTTGCTTCCATGTCCTGGCTATTGTAAATAGAGCTGCAATGAACATTTTGGTACATGTCACTTTTTGAATTAGAGTTTTCTCTGGATATATGCCCAGTAGTGGGATTCCTGGGTCGTATGGTAGTTCTAGTTTTAGTTTTTTAAGGAACCTCCATACTGTTCTCCATAGTGGCTGTATCAATTTACATTCCCACCAACAGTGCAAGAAGCTTCCCTTTTCTCCACACCCTCTCCAACATTTATTGTTTGTAGATATTTTGATGATGGCCATTCTGACCAGTGTGAGGTGTTACTTCATGGTAGTTTTGATTAGCATTTCTCTGTTGATTAGTGATGTTGAGCATCCTTTCATTCATTTGTTGGCAATCTGTATATCTTCTTTGGAGAAATGTCTATTTAAGTCTTCTGACCATTTTTGGATTGGGTTTTTCTGTTTTTTGATATGGAGCTACATGATCTGCTTGTATATTTTGGAGTTTAATCCTTTGTCAGTTGCTTTGTTTGCAAATATTTTCTCCCATTCTAAGGGTTGTCTTTTCATCCTGTTTATGGTTTCCTTTGTTGTGCAAAAGCGTTTAAGCTTCATTAGGTCCCATTTCTATATTTTTGTTTTATTTCCATTTCTCTAGGAGGTGGGTCAAAAAGGATCTTGCTGTGATTTATGTCATAGAGAGTTCTCCCTATGTTTTCCTCTAAGAGTTTCACAGTGACTGGCCTTACATTTAGGTCTTTCATCCATTTTGAGTTTATTTTTGTCTATGGTGTTAGGGAGTGTTCTAATTTCATTCTTTTACATGTAGCTGTCCAGTTGTCCCAGCACCACTTATTGAAGAGGCTGTCTTTTCTCCACTGTATATTCTTGCCTCCTTTGTCAAAGATAAGGTGACCATATGTGCGTGGGTTTATCTCTGGGCTTTCTATCCTGTTCCATTGATCATTATTTCCGTTTTTGTGCCAGTACCATACTGTCTGATTACTTTAACTTTGTAGTATAGTTTGAAGTCAGGGAGCCTGATTCCTCCAGCTCTCTTTTTCTTTCTCAAGATTACTTTGGCTATTTGGGGTGTTTTGGGTTTCCATATAAATTGTGAAATTTCTTGTTCTAGTTCTGTGAAAAATGCTACTGGTAATTTGATAGGAATTGCATTGAACCTGTAGATTGCTTTGGGTAGTATAGTCATTTTCACAATGTTGCTTCTTCCAATCCAAGAACATGGTATATCTCTCCATCTGTTTGTATCATGTTTAATTTCTTTCACCATTGTCTTATAGTTTTCTGCATACTGGTCTTTGGTTTCCTTAGGTAGGTTTATTCCTAGGTATTTTATTCTTTTTGTTGCAGTGGTAAATGGGAGTGTTTCCTTAATTTCTCTTTCTGATCTTTTGTTGTTAGTGTATAGGAATGCAAGAGATTTCTGTGCATTAATTTTGTATCCTGCTACTTTACCAAATTCATTGATTAGCTCTAGTAGTTTTCTGGTAGTATCTTTAGGATTCTCTGTGTATAGTATCATGTCATCTGCAGACAGTGACACTTTTACTTCTTCTTTTCTGATTTGGATTCCTATTAATTATTTTTCTTCTCTGACTGTTGTGGCTGAAACCCATGAAACTATGTTTAATAATAGCGGTGAGAGTGGGCAACCTTGTCTTGTTCCTGATCTTAGAGGAAACGGTTTCAGTTTTTCACTGTTTAGAACGATGTTGGCTGTGGGTGTGTCATATATGCCCTTTATTATTTTGAGGTAGGTTCTCTCTATGCCTACATTCTGGTGAATTTTTATCATAAATGGGTGTTGAATTTTGTTGAAAGCTTTTCCAGCATCTATTGAGATTATAATATGGTTTTTATCCTTCAGTTTGTTAATATGGTGTATCATATTGATTGATGTGCATATATTGAAGAATCCTTGCATTCTTGGGATAAACCCCACTTGGTCATGGTATATGATACTTTTAATTTCTGCTGGATTTTGTTTGCTAGTATTTTGTTGAGGATTTTGTCATCTATGTTCATCAGTGATATTGGCCTGTAGTTTTCTTTCTTTGCGACATCTTTGTCTGGTTTTGGTATCAGAGTTATGGTGGCCTCGGAGAATGAGTTTGGGAGTGTTCCTCCCTCTGCTATCTTTTGGAAGAGTTTGAGAAGGATAGGTGTTGGCTCTTCTTTAAATGTTTGATAGAACTCGCCTGTGAAGCCATCTGGTCCTGGGCTTTTGTTTGTTGGAAAATTTTTAATCACAGTTTCAATTTAAGTGCTTGTGATTGGTCTGTTGATATTTTCTCTTTCTTCCTGGTTCAGTCTTGGCAGGTTGTGCATTTCTAAGAATTTGTCCGTTTCTTCCAGGTTGTCCATTTTATTGGCATATTTACTTGTAGTAATCTCTTATGATCTTTTGTATTTCTTCAGTGTTAGTTGTTACTTCTCCTTTTTCATTTCTAATTCTGTTGATTTGAGTCTTCTCCCTTTTTTTCTTGATGAGCCTGGCTGATTGTTTATCAGTTTTGTTTGTATCCTCAAAGAACCAGCTTTTAGTTTTATCGATCTTTACTGTTGTTTCCTTCATTTCTTTTTCATTTATTTCTGATCCGATCTTTATTATTTCTTTCCTTCTGTTAACTTTTGGGCTTTTTTTTTTTGTTGTTCTTTTTTCTCTAATTGCTTTAGGGGTAAGGTTAGGTTTTTTATTTGAGATTTTTCTTGTTTCTTGAGGTAGGATTGTAGCACTATAACCTTCCCTCTTAGAACTGCTTTTGCTGCATCCCATAGGTTGTGGGTTGTTGTGTTTTCATTGTTTCTAGGTATTTTTTGATTTCTTCTTCAGTTTCTTCAGTGATCTCTTTGTTATTTAGTAGTATATTGTTTAGCCTCCATGTATTTGTATTTTTTACAGTTTTTTTTTCCTGTAATTGATATCTAGTGTTATAGCATTGTGGTTGGAAAAGATACCTGATACAATTTCATTTTTCTTAAATTTAACAAAGCTTGATTTGTGACCCAAGATATGACCTATCCTGGAGAATGTTCCATGAGAAGTTGATAAGAAAGTATATTCTGTTGTTTTTGGATGGAATGTCCTATAAATATCAATTAAGTTGGGCTTCCCTGGTGGCGCAGTGGTTGAGAGTCCGCCTGCCGATGCAGGGGACACGGGTTCATGCCCTGGTCTGGGAAGATTCCACATGCCGTGGAGCGGCTGGGCCTGTGAGCCATGGCCACTGAGCCTGCACATCCGGAGCCTGTGCTCTGCAATGGGAGAGGCCACAACAGTGAGAGGCCCGCATACCACCAAAAAAAAGAAAAAAAAATCAATTAAATCCATCTTGTTTAAAGAGTCATTTAAAGCTTGTGTTTCCTTATTTATTTTCATTTTGGATGATCTGTCCATCGGTGAAAGTGAGGTGTTAAAGTCCCCTACCATGATTGTGTTACTGTTGATTTCCCCTTATGGTTGTTAACATTTGCCTTATATATTGTGGTGCTCCTATGTTGGATGCATAAATATTTACAATTGTTATATCTTCTTCTTGGATTGATCCCTTGATCATTATGTAGTGTCCTTCTTTGTCTCTTGTAATAGTCTTGTTTTTAAAGTATCTTTTGTCTGATATGAGAATTGCTACTCCAGGTTTCTTTTGATTTCCATTTGCATGGAATATGTTTTCCATCTCCTCACTTTCAGTGTGTTTGTTTCCCTAGGTCTGAAGTGGACATCTTGTAGACAGCATATGTATGGGTCTTGTTTTTTTTATCCATTCAGCCAGTCTATGTCTTTTGGTTGAAGCTTTTCATCCATTTACATTTAAGGTAATTATCGATATGTATGTTCTTATTACCATTTTCTTAATTGTTTTCGATTGGTTATTGTAGGTCTTTTCCTTCTCTTCTGTTTCCTGACTAGAGAAGTTCCTTTAGCATTTGTTGTAAAGCTGGTTTGATGGTGCTGAATTCTCTAAGTTTGACTGTCTGTAATGATTTTAATTTCTCCGTCGAATCTGAAAGAGATCCTCGCTGGGTAATCTTGGTTGTAGTTTTTTTCCTTTCATCACTTAAAATACATCCTGCCACTCCCTTCTGGGTTGCAGAGTTTCTGTTGAAACATCAGCTGTTAACTTTATGGGGATTCCCTTGTATATTATTTGTTGCTTTCTCTTGTTGCTTTTAATATTTTTTCTTTGTAATTAATTTTTGATAGTTTGATTAATATGTGTCTTGGCATGTTTGTCCTTGGATTTATCCTGTATAGCACTCTCTGTGCTTCCTGGACTTGATTGACTATTTCCTTTCCCATGTTAGGAAAGTTTTCAACTATAATCACTTCAAATATTTTCTCAGACCCATTTTTTTTTTCTCTTCTTCTACGACTCCTGTAATTCAAATGTTGGTGCATTCAGTGTTGTCCCAGAGGTCTCTGGGTCTCTGATATTGTCCTCAATTCTTTTTTTTTTTTTTTTTTTTTTTTGCGGTGTGTGGGCCCCTCACCATCGTGGCCTCTCTTGTCGTGGGGCACAGGCTCCGGATGCGCAGGCTCAGCGGCCATGGCTCACTGGCCCAGCCGCTCCACAGCATGTGGGATCCTTCCAGACTGGGGCACAAACCCGCATCCCCTGCATCGGCGGGTGGACCCCCAACCACTGCACCACCAGGGAAGCCCCTGTCCTCTGTTCTTTTCATTCTTTTTTCTTTATTCTGCTCTGTGGTAGTTATTTCCCCTATTTTATCTTCCTGGTCACTTATCTGCATCTTGTGGTGTGTTTTGGGGTGTCTGTGAACTTAGTATGATTTTAGGCAGTCTCTCTGCTAATGCGTGGAGTTGTGTTCCCTTCTTGCTAGTTGTTTGGCATGGGGTTTCCAGCACTGTAGCTTGCTGGTCGTTGAGTGGAGCTGGGTGTTAGAGTTGAGCCGGAGATCTCTGGGAGAGCTGTCACTGATTGATGTTGTGTGGGCCCAGGATGTCTCTGGTGGTCCAGTGTCCTGAACTCGGCTCTCCCACCTCAGAAGCTCAGGCCTGACACCCAGCTGGAGAACCAAGACCCTGTCAGCCACATAGCTGGGCTCTGAGGGCTTCCCACTTTCTGGATCTGTCAGGGCTTGGCCACGCCCTCAGCTCCTGCTCTGGAAGTGGCCAGGGCAGTAGAGGGCTGGTGTTGGGGCCAGACTCGATGTCCCAACTGCTTATTGAGGCAGGTTCCTACAGCAACATTTTTATTTCTGCTTCAAATGGAATCCTCACGACTGTTTGTTAACTCCCCTATCCCCTTTTCTATCACATGGTAGGTGCTCAGAAATATCTGGATATATAAGTAAATTTATTGATTCTGTCTCATATGTCACAGATTTCCTGATTTGCATTTTTCTAGCCCCAAAATACTTATTTACAATTTTTCAGTTTTAAATGTTGAAACATTGACAGAAATCTTCACATCCACTTCCATCTTGACCCTCTTTCTTTTGTGTTTACACATTTAATTTCTTTTACACTTTCTAACAGTTGGTAATTCCACAAGCAAGCTTTCTTTTAGCCTTAATCTAAATCTTCTTTGTAGGTGGCTAATCTTTGACAATCACTGTTTGAGAAGTCTCATCAGAAATATCTATTTTCATGGCTCTGTTTTAATATCAGACATAATCCAGAAATTTTCATAGCACACATGTTTGTTCTATCAAAACAAAATAATCAGGACCACTGCCTTGTGTATGCTCAATAGCAACACTGTAAATAAAACCAGCAGAGCAGTCAGTAAAGTAAAATAACAAAATAGTTTTGCTTCTTGAAATACAGTCGAGTTAAGCCTGGCACGAAAATAAGTTAAATTTCATATAAGCAGCCACATGAACTTTACCTGTCCAAAGCCTTTCATGCTTCCTTGTACTTCTATATCCTCTTCACTGAGATTTGTTCATGGGTTTAGAAGTAAGGAGGGGAAGGGAGATGGAGAAGTTGTATATGTAGTATACCCTCTCTAATTTCTGACCTTCCAAGAGCAAACAGGAAGAAGAAAAGCCATTGGCTATTTTCTTACTTTTAAGTCTTTAAATCACACAGCCTAAGGCAGATGCAGGTAGTTAATGTTCGTTATTGTAAGTCCATGCTAGAGCCAGCAGAGAAGTTTTTAAATGTGGAAGTTACTTAAGGCTCTGACACTAAGGAGTTAGTTTCCTCACCCATATTAAAAATAAACGTTTGTCTTACCCTTTTCTTTCTAAAGCTTTTTAGTAGTAAAATCACCGATGAAGACAGGGAGCTGAACAATTGGGTTCCCATCTTCCTAGTTTTCATCTTCTCATTGAAGTCTTTCAATGTTGTTACCAATGCACCAAACTGCTTAGTTCCTTCTGACACCACACTCTGTGGAGAAACCCCCCTTTCCTTTAGTTTCCTTTGCACAGTTTAGACATATTGATACTTTCAGAATGTTGCTTTATTGTGTATTTAGAAAGAATAAACTGTAATAAGAAAGAAATTTCAATGAAGTATGTTATAATCTGAATTTTAAAAAAAACTTTAACAAAATTTAACAATATACAGATTATGGACCTTCAAGGTTTATAAAACCCCAAAGTGTTGGTCATTACCTTGTTGACATTATTTTATTCCTCAAACTCTTGACTATGTCTGCTTGATGGGTACCATCTTACCACTTACTGTACAGAGCAGTATTCAGGAATACATTCTCTGTCCTTACTCAGACTAGGAGGAAATTTTCTTGCTACTCAGTTTTTAGTTTAAAAGGCATGACTTCCCATGGATTGCTGGCATTCTTGATGATACACATAACAAAGTAGCCCATACTTCAAGTTGGCCCCAACATCCTGTCTAGAGAAAATTTATTTGACCCATTACAGCTCCATGGACCAATGAAATTTTAAGTATATGATAGCCATAGTTTGCGTGGCTTACCTTCTGTAATTATAGGCTTGATCTTCTTTGGATTCTATTGTAACACATTAGTCTGATGCCTTAAAGTTGTAGGAAAAGCTAATTGAATCGGCTCAACCTTACATACAGTGCTGCAGGGCCATATTACTCTGGCTGTTTTTATCTTGATTTATACACACACACACACACACACACACACACACACACATATACATAACCACAGAGTCATCTCTAACACACTGTAGACTTTTTTTTTTTTTTTTTTCCGGTATATGGGCCTCTCACTGCTGTGGCCTCTCCCACTGCGGAGCCCAGGCTCCGGATGCGCAGGCCCAGCGGCCATGGCTCACGGGCCCAGCTGCTCCGCAGCAGGTGGGATCTTCCCGGACCAGGGCACGAACCCGCGTCCCCCGCATCAACAGGTGGACTCCCAACCACTGCGCCACCAGGGAAGCCCACACTGTAGACTTCTTGAGGGCAGTATTTGTATCCACTTATTTTGTTCTTCCTGTTTTGTGTCCACAATGGACAGACAGCCAAAACATACTTGTTGACTGCTGAGTAGCACTTAATCTCCTTTTGATTAACAAAGCATACTGCATAGTCTGTGGCTTCTAGAAGTACCTGAAAATATGAAATGTTTACATATTTTTCTCTAGCTCTTTTCAGGATAGATTGTTTGGTTCCCAGGGGTTTTTTCCATTATTCATCTGTTTAGACATCAAATTTTATTTTCTGTAATTTTTTTTTTTTTTAATTAGCTTTTTAAAAAATCAGCTGAGTTTAGTAGAGAAGCTGTTAATGTTACATTGGCCTGAGGAAACACCAATACTGGACTGGTATATTATTAGAGAAATTAATTTTTTAAAAAAATAAATTTATTTATTTTTGGCTGTGTTGGGTCTTCATTTCTGTACGAGGGCTTTCTCTAGTTGCATTGAGCAGGGGCCACTCTTCATCGTGGCGCACAGGCCTCTCACTATTGCGGCCTCTCTTGTTGCGGAGCACAGGCTCCAGACGCACAGGCTCATTAGTTGTGGCTCACGGGCCCAGTTGCTCTGCGGCATGTGGGATCTTCCCAGACCAGGGCTCGAACCCATGTCCCCTGCATTGGCAGGCAGGTTCTCAACCACTGCGCCACCAGGGAAGCCCTAGAGAAATTATTTTTTAAAAAAACCTTGAGTTGTACTGATTATGCCAGATATTTTGGTAGAGTCACACATTATAGTCTTCTGATGTTTTATTTTATTTTACTCTGTCAATCTGATTACTGCACATTTTAAGATACTTTCTTGTTGGCATTTCCTGTTTGAAAAATTTGACTATCTTGCATACTCTTTTTTCATGTATCATAATGTAATATCCAGTTTAAAAGATTCCTTTCTTTAACTTGTCTTCTTTAAAGCAGCTCTCATCTTTTATTTAAAAAAAAAAAAAAAAACAAGCTAGAAAATAGAGAACTAATGCTGTAAAAGCATTGGTTAATTTTGAAATTGTTTATAAATTTTTAAAAATTATGGAAAGAAAGATGCAAAGGAGTATGGCCAAAGCAGGGAGTTACTTTGAATACTAGCAATAAAAACTAACTACTAGTGCAAATTACAAAAAATCTCACCTTTTATTTCTGTCTATTTCAGTTTATCTTATTATTCCTTTTTTATTGGAGCTGGTCTTCCAGGAAAAATTAGCCACTAAAACTTACTTTCCTTTGATTTACCATATATTATTCTTAATTTGACCCCTTTGGGAATCACCTGAACCATCTAGAGAGCCTGTTGTAAAACCCCTTGTGATCTTTTATTCTGAAGGATGATCCACAAAAGTACATAGAGCTGAGAAGCTGTTTTAGATGACAGTCCCTGGAATTCTTCTTTGTCTGTGTTCCTGTCCCGGAATTGAGTTACTGGTACTTAACTTAAGTAGCAGTTTAAAACTTCTTGAGGAAGCTGAATGAAAAGACTTCTGGATAAATAAACAATTTCTCTTTCAGAATAAGTAATTTTTTCATTGTTTCCACATATAAACAATATTTAGCTTCTCAACAAATGTAGGGTAAGTAGATGAAGAAAACTGTGGCTTAAGCTCAGTCACAATAAATTGTAAATGTATTAATTTTTGCCCCATTTACATAAGAGAAGCATTCTGAATCAATTTACCTTCTGACTGACTACTAAAACACATATTTTGTCATGTAGCTCTGCATCATTGGCTCCCATTTTCATTAAGCTTTGTCCATACTTATTTACATGGCATCTAGGCATCTGGGTCCTGTTTCCTCTCTACTAAAATCCACCACTAACGTATGGAATAGATTTTTCTTATGTAGCACTCTGCCCCACCACTGATAGCATCTGTGCTATCAGTGCTAACATTTTTTGTGTTAGTAATCCATAGCGTTCCTTTGCCTACTTGGGAAACTTCAGTTCACCGTCCAGTACACAATGACAGCTACACTTCATCTTTTATAATCTGTGCTGATTCCTCTAGACAGAGGCAATCACTTTGTCCTCTGTGCTGCATGTAGAACATGTAGTTCTGTCAGTTCACTTATAATGTATTATAGGCATTTGCTTATGTGTATTCCTCTGCTACTCAACTGTATGCCCTTTAAAGGCAGGGTACATGTAAATCTTTGACTCTTTGTAAGTGTCAATGAATGCTTGTTAAATTAATGGAATTTTACCACATTCCCTTCTGCTATGAATTCCTGAAGTTTGTCTCATCTATTATTCTGTATTGATTAGATTAAATTCTTAGAAAAATAATTAATTAACCCAATCTTGTCACCACATTTAGGTAGCATTGCTATTCAAACTCTGATTTTTAGTTTTCTGTAAATTTTTTGGAACATATCCCATTTTTTCTATGTACTAGCCTAAGTAAATGATAACAAAAGGCTTTCTTCATTTAATTCAATTCAAATTTAGTGAATTATGACTTTAAAATGAGTGTAAGCTTTTTGAAAACTAGTTATATCCTAAGGTTGGCAAAATGTGACATTGGCTCAGAAAAGAAAAGCTTTAAAAGGTGAACAGACTCCTAAGACTTATTGAAAGTTAAATAGCACATAAAACATTATCTGATGCATTAGATGTCAATGAATCATAATCATGGGAGTTAAATTTCCCCTCAGGTACTCATGGGCAGAAAAGGCAAGTTTAAATGCATTTAGTTTTCCTGTACACACAAAATTTAAATAAAATTTCAAAAAGTTGTTGTCCCCAGATGTCCTCTATTTAGGGCTGGCTGCCCTTTGTGTAAGATACTGAGGGAATCCAGATTATTAGGAGAAATTAATACTCTAAACAGCCGCACCTAGTAGCTATAGATGTTAAATTCCATTAAATCATCTGACTCTTTGGGAAACTGATATTGAAGGACCAAACTCTAAATATATAAGGTTTTTAGACCTTTACCCTCCAAAAATATCTTGAAAGTATTATACAGTTTGCCAAAATGAAATGTTGACTTAAACACAGTAAAACACACACACACACACACACGCGCACACGCGCGCACACACACACACACAAGAACATCGGTGTGTATGTATGAGAAATATGGAAGGCTTTGAGACAAATGATCTGTACCTTGAACCAGAGTCATCCACCAACACCTGACGCTTCCAGCTGATCTGTTTCCCAGGAATACATCCCATAAACCCTATTTCTTTAATAAATCATCAGACAACGGGTCTGATTACTATTTTACATATGAAAGTTTAGAAATATTTTTCACATCGATCTGATTGAATAATAATAATCTACTTAATTTGAAAAGCACATGCCTAATCATTTTTATATCCTTATGATAATAACAATTGGAATTTGTAATAGTTTTAATTGTTATCCATTATGTATAAAATTTTACCAATTCTTATATTTTATCATGTTTGCATAGAAAAAGTTACTGTCTGTTCTTTTAGAATTATAGAAATTTTATAGTTCCTATGCAAAATGTCTCTCTGCTTGGAAAGTATCTTGGTTAACTATGTTGTTTGGATAAAAAATGTATATATATTATATTATAATTTATTTTGATTATTTTTGCTTACCTAAAATCAAGCACATTTCATTAGAATTATTTTCAGAATAACTAAAAGCTGTTGAAATATTCATATTTTCCTTTGACTGTATTGTGCCATAATTACAGTCCTCTGGAGTAATAAAATTATTAGAAACTGGAAAGGAAGGATTGCTATATTTTAATGAAATGAATTGTCAAAGACATAGCCTCCCCAGTTGGATCTATATTCCATTTAGATTGATGGAGTAATAAATCCATGCTTCTCAACATTTTGAGGGAGGCAGTTACTTAGTGTAAAATTTAATCTGTACTTTAACTTGCTGTCTCTACAACTTGAGAGTAACATTTACAATAGCATAAAGCTCCTGAAAGCATATTATGGTATCTATGGTATTTTTATGGTGGTTGATGTTTACTGGTGTTCTCATAAGTTGTGTTCAGAAGGAAACAGTCCGTGTTCATTTCCCTGCCTCACTTTTCTCCTTCCAGCATCATTGCCAACAGCAAATTAGATTAAGATGGCATAAATGTTTTGAGTGTCTTTTCTTTCTTTAATATGTCTTTTTTTTTTGCACATCTTACTGGGTAGGACATTCTTGAATGAGAGATCATGTCCTATGTCCCCTTCCACCCAGAACTAAAATTTTTTTCAACAAAGACTTTGTTTTAAGCAATTGGAATTCTTAGACATAGCCATTTTTGATTTTTTAAAAAATAATGATATAGGCAAAAAAATGTATAAATATCATTCATATGATATCATTCAGTGATATTCAATTATAATATTTATCATTTATAACTATTATATCATATAATTGATATATATTTTTTGAGACAATTGGAGAGGCTGGGCAAGTAAACATAGCTATTCATGTAGAATTATTACAGTTTCTGTCCCTAGAAAGATAGAGAAGCAGAATGGCATTGATTGCAACGGTTGAGGAACTTAAAACTCAGAATCCCTCTAACATGGTTTCCATTTTTACCAGATAGTAGACTCCTCACTTAGAAGCCCAGTCCCTTAGTAGTGCATGTCCTCACATCTTTCCAGGGTCAGTCTCCTCAGTTTAGATCAGAGAGAAGGCACCTAAAATATGGTTGTTTGTTGGTCAGCCAATATTTTATTTTATTGTGTTAAAAATATTTTAAGATGTAGAATAGTGTGTGTAAACAATAAAGTCATAGTCTTTCAGAAGAGTAAGAAAAAATGGTTTGAATATGAAACCTAGAGATAAAAGCTAAACTATTTATTTGAAAATGTAAAGATTTATGCTAGAAGGCATCAAGCTTAATATCAAAAGTTATTGCAACAAGTATAATAATGAGTTTATCTCTAATAGTCAAGAAGGGAAATGATGTTAAAGCTCTGTAGGAGATATTTTTAAGTTAGATCAGTAAGAATCCTATGATTTCATTAGTTAACATTGGGAATGCAGAAGAGTGGTGTTGTCAACATTTTCTTCTTTTAAACTGTAAAAAAAAGAAGATTAACCTAAAGGCAGAATATCAGATTGAGTGAATATTTAAGTCCCTCATAATCTTATAACTACATAGTTAGTTAGTGCACTGTTAGGTTTGTTTGTTAATTTCTTAGATGTGATAAAAATTGTATATTTATGTGTTTCATTGACCAGATCAATCAACAAATACTTAGTGAAGGCCAACCATGAACCTGATATGTTTCTAGGACCTAGATATACAATAGTGAATAAAACAGATAAAATATTTGCTCTCATGGAGCTTATATTCACCTGGGGAAACAAAGACAAGGAACAAATAAAGATACAGAGATAGATAGATATATACATAGATACATAGTTGATAGATATTCAAACTGCTATGACAGAAGGTAAATAAAGGTGTAGGTAATAAATTGAAGTAGGAAATTTCTGGGGAGGAATGTAATTCTTTTTTTTCAGGGTGGCTAGAGACCACCTCTTTGGTGAAATGACATACATGAGGTAGGAAGACTCAAGGTTATATACAGGGATTGTGCTTACGCTAAAGGAATAGGAAATACAAAGACTTCAAGCAGGTATGTGCTTGCGGTTTTCAAGAAACAGCAGGGAAATCAGTGTGCCTGTAGGGGAAGAGGGATAGGAAGTATGGTCAAAGAGGTGCCAAAGACCACATGAAACTTACAGTCACTTGGTGACACACTCATATTCAAGTATAATACCTGTAAGTTTTTCCATAGTGTTCTCAGAGCACCAACACTGCAAGCACATCTCCTTTTATGCTGTACTTATTGTATATAAATTGTTTTGTTTTTTACAAATTCCTGTATTGTATTACAATGAATGAACATATTATAATGGTTACTATGATCTCTTGGAAGGCAGGTTTAATACTTCACTTGCATTATAATGCCAGAATCTATTACGTTAGTTTTCGTTAGATGGTCAATATACATAATTTCTCAGTGAATGAGTGAATAATTCAAATCCCATTTTACACTGAGCAGTTGCATAACATGGTCAAGAGCACAGACCAGAGAGTAGACTGCAGAGTTTGAATGCTGGCTCTTTAGAGTTATATTTCTTTTCTTTTCTTTTAAATGTATTCATTTTATTTACTTATTTTTGTCTGCATTGGGTCTTCGTTGCTACGGGCAGGTTTCTGATTGTGGTAGAGCACAGGCTCAGGTGCTCCACGGCATGTGGGATCTTCCCGGACCAGGGCTCAAACCCATGGCCCCTGCATTGGCAGGCGGATTCTTAACCACTGTGCCACCAGGGAAGTCCCTAGAGCTATATTTCTTTAATTACCATGAGGATTACAATTAACATTATAAACCCTAAATTTATAATAATCTAGTTTTTACTGATAGCAAATTTAGCTTCAATATCATACAAAGCTCTACTCCTATGGAATTCTCCACTTCCCCTTACCTTAGTGGCACACATTATAATTGTATATATTGTGTGCCTAATGATATATGTAACTATTTTATGCATTTGTCTTTTAAATCACATAGCAAATAAGAAGTGGAGTTATAAACCCAAAACTCAATAACTACTACAGTATTCTTACCTATAAACTAGTTTAGATTAGGTTATTGTAATACTCATTTCTAAGTTGATGCCTGGACATAACTGATTATTAAGAGCAATATCCAATTAAAAGTTTGAAAGGAATATGACATTTTAAAATTGCAATTTGTTATTATAATTGACATCATTTAAATGCAAACAGTAACAATGTTGTCCATGGTATTGTTAAATCACTATAAAATTTAAAATTTTGAATAAAAATTTTATAAGTGTTTATAACTGAAATAAAACAGAATTTTGTAATGGCAACATAAACTAGTCATAGAATTTTTGTTGTGAGGAAATAAATTTAAAACCCATCTATATCAATTCACTTTTTCAGAAACTTTAAAGTGTATATTCTGTTGTATAAGTAATATTTTACATAAAAATATTCATTAATTTAAAATCTAAAGGAAGGTTTTCATCACCTTTTGAGTTCTAGACCAAACAACGTTTTAGCTATCCATATTTATCATAAATTTACATTTTGTAGTGAGTCTTGTAATGAGTACAGAGTATCTGAAATAGGTTTGAAATGTTTATTTGTAATAAAGTAGAACACTATTAAATCACAGTATAGGTAAAATAATTTTTATTCATTATTGAAGTATCTATTTGTAATGAAGCCAAATTAAAAAGAAGTTCAGCACAGAAGTTAAGTTTAAAAATACTATAGCCAGTTATAATAATCATGCAAATTAGGATTTTTCAAAGGATTTTATCTTAAAAATTGCAAGTACCATAGGGGCCTTAATGAAGAAGCCAAGAACTGAATTTTATTCCTTCTTGGAACAGATTCTTCTAATTAGTCTGCTATATCAGAGCTGTTTCTCCTGATGGATTAAGAATAGACAAAAAGCCTCTGCATCATTTTCCCCTTTGAAAGTTTGTCTTTCACCAAAGTCTTTCTCCAAATATTGTTTTAAATTATACCCATGTAATTTCAAATTAAAGGGAAAAAAACTTGAGAACATTTTTATTTTTTTACATCTCAAGCTCCTGTAACTTTTCCAATCTGGTATCTAATTCATAGTTCACAGTCTAATTCAGATAACTCCCGTCTATTTTGTTTTAAACCCAAAGCTCCATGTTTGAAATATTTTTTTCCTAACTGTAAAGCTTTGTTTTTATGAAGTAAATGTATGTGACTATAACTTCCTTTTAGCGATTCTTATCAGCAAGAGATAGCCAGCAACACAAAAATGAGCTCATATACATCCTGCCAATATCAAAAGATATGGAAGGTTTTCTTAAGTCAGTACAAACAAATCTGGATTACGTGGATATACCTTTTGAGGCTTGTGGAATTAGGACCACGTTGTGCTTTAAAAGAACTCCTATGAGTTTAATTAACCAAATAGAAACTATTAGTATAAATTACTAAAGATATAAAATATAACACTATTAAATTAGACAGCGTTTATTGAGTATGAAATATATGCTAGGTAATTTGGATGCTGTATCCCATCACTCAGCTGAGAAAAGTAAGCAGAGTATACTTAAATTGTCCAATGATACACAGTTTGTAAATAGCAATTTTGATATTTGAAATCTGCTAACAAACTCTCACGTGAGAACCTATACTCCAAGCTGTACTGCTTTCAATGGCTAGAAAACCAGGACACATGTACAAGCAAACTGATATCATTTAAAATTTAAATAAGAAAAATTGCCAAAGCAAGCCAAATATCTCACTCTTCATGTCTCCATACAGCTTATTTTTAAAATTACAACCCATAGAGAAGTTGGCAGATTAGCAAAATTAATATAATACATCAACTAGATTCATCAGGTATTAACAGTATTGCCACATTTGCTTTCTGCTATCCCTGAGCAGTATTTTTCTCTGAATCATTTGAAAGTAATCACAGACATTACAAAACACAATTCCAAAATATTTCAGCATACATATTCTAAAAGCTAGGATATTATTCCATGTAAATGGGAATTTTGTTATCACACCCAAGAACTTTAACTTTGATATAACATCAGAAAACATTCTGAAACTTGTAAATAGGCAAAAGAGATTTCTGAGTTTCCTTTGGTACTCAATCGTACTAAATGGTAAATTTGGTAAGTTTTCTATCAACTAGTCTATTTTAACACTTAGGGTTTATAAAATAGCAGAGGTTAACTTGTCGATTTTGTCTGCACAGATGAATAATTTCTATCTATTTTTAAAAAGGTAACCCTGATAGCTATAGTATATTGCCCTAGTTTTATATCTAACCCAGTACTGTTATTTTACTAGTCCCTTATTAATTTGCCTATAGAAACCTTGTTCCTCATGTAATCTTTGGTCTAACTTTAATATTTTACTGACTCATTGATTAATAGGCTAAATAAAATCTTTGACTTATATTTGTGAGTCACTCTTTTAACTTTTTGAAAGTTACACTTCAACAACAATCTTATCTAATATACAGTTCTTAATTCAAATTTCCCAAAGTGTTTCAGTAGTATTCTTTATTGTTCTTTGTTTATTTATCTTGATCCAGGATTTAATCAAGGATCCTACATTGTAATTGTTTTACATGTCCTAGTTTCCTTTAATGTGGAAGAATAGTCTTTCCATTTCATCCTGTTGCTTTTGTTTCTCATAATATTGACTTCTTTTTTTTAAAAAAAGAATGCAGCTAATTGTGTTATAGAATGTTCCACCATCTGGATTTGTCTTTTAGTCATAATTAAATTAAAGTTAAACAACTTTGGCAAGAATACTACAGGTGATGTTGTGTACTTCTTATATCAGATTCACTTAATGATAGATTGTCTCTTTTTTGAAAATGCTGTTTGATCACATGGTGATTAATTTGAGTTCTGTTGGAATTTCTCTATTGTAATGTTACATTTCATTGCACATATTTATCAAGCTATCTTTGAGGTGTAAAGATAGAGAGACTGAGACTATGTAAAGATCACATTCTCCAAAAACATTTTAGTCAGTGATTTAGCATGTTCTGATGATTCTCCCTTGGGGTAATATTACACTGGTATTTGTAAAACTAATTCTTGGGGCTTCCCTGGTGGCGCAGTTGTTGAGGGTCCGCTTGCCGATGCGGGGGACGCGGGTTCGTGCCCCGGTCTGGGAGGATCCCACGTGCCGGGGAGTGGCTGGGCCCGTGAGCCTTGGCCGCTGAGCCTGTGCCCCGCAACGGGGGAGGCCACAGCAGTGAGAGGCCTGCGTATCGCAAAAAAAACACAACAAAAACAAAACAAAAAAACCCCTAATTCTTTAATATTAAAATGTCAGTGTTTATGAGCAAGAGAATGGTTAAAGGAGCTCAGGATTGGAGTCAAAGATATACATACAAATGTGCATGTATATCCAAATTTCAAAAAATGGTAAACACTTGAGTATAAAACTATTTTTAAAGATATAAAATGAGTAAACAAGTATCACACTTTACTCACTTTATAAACTGGTGTCAAAGAAGTTACTCAGGTTAACAGTGCAGGGGTTAAGCCATGAATACCATTCTAAAACTCAATATATCAATTAATAGAGCAATCAGGGATCAGGAATTCATAGTGAAACAGTATGAGCCTACTTTTCAGCACCTGCTAAATTTGGAAAAATAATATCTACTTCACAGGGTTGTATTGATGATTAATTGTGATGCTACATGTAAAGCATAGATCATATTTCCTAGAATGTGATAATGATTTTTAAATGTTAGCTATTTTTACTGCATTACATTGTCTTTCCCATCATGTGATGTAGAATTTTTAATGTTTAAAAATTACTGTATGAAACAAAGGAATCGTGGGAATAAAATCTAGGCTGCTTTAAGATTTTTCCTCTCTACATATGCAATTTCATTTGATGGATTTGCTTTCTCCTGTATGTTCTGTTTCTTGCCTTAAATCCTTTGTTCATTGTTTCAAAATGGCCCACATAAAATCCTTGGAAAATATGACTTTCATTCTTAAAAGACATTCGTTTAGAGAGGATGTGGCAATAGCAACATTATTCTATACATATGGTAATACATTCTGTGATGTCATAAATGTATTAGTTATAAACAGTAAGTTCCTAATTGGAAGTCTGCAGTAGAAAGAAAGGAATATACGAAAGAGTAATAATTCCAGGATCATGTATGGCAAACTAATTAAATGGAAACTATTAAAATATTTCATCTGTTTGTAAAAAGTGACATTTCTTTCCAAGGATAGAAAAGTAATGTTTGAAAATCAGAAATGGAAGTTTGCTTCGGTGTATTAGAAATGTAAGTGCACTTGCTTGTGAGTGTGTGTGTGTCTGTGTGTGTGTGTGTGTGTGTCTGTGTGTGTGTGTGTGTATCTGTGTTGGGAGAAAGCTGTGCAACATCCTTATGCAGGACACTGTTTTTAAAGTTTTTAAACTTTGAATTGTTCCTATATGGAGTATGACTGCCTGGGAAAGTGTCAACCATAGTGTTTGCTTCTGTTTATATTTTGAGTTAAAATTGAAGAAGTCATGGAGCTAGTTTAGAAACTTTCAAAATTCCTCATAGACAAATAAAAAGGCTTGCTTTTAAAATAACCTATCCAGTCTAATCTTTCCACCATTTACAGCACAACTACAAAGATTGCTCACCAGGAAAGGATAAAAGGAATGTGGTGATGTTTCTTTGTAAATGATCTAGCTCTTACTTTATTTGCCTCTTACTTTGAACCATTTCTGTATCAAAGTCATGTCTAGTAATGAAAGAGCTTTGGGGGGATTTCTGACTGACAGGTACCATTACAAATAAATTGCCTCAGAATGTAAAAATGTGACCCTTCAGGTGGTTCAACCACATTGTTTGCAAACTGTGACTAAGTATCAAATTCCACCTCTTTTGCTAAACACACACCATGGAACAATACAGTTCCACTCTTTAGTGCTTTGGCACTGATTGTGTAGGTCATGATTAGAGATTCAGATGGGGATGACTAGAGAAGAATACAGCCATGCAATTGGCTGTAACCAATCTTGACCCTGCTTGATCCTCACTCCTTAAAGATCTGTGACTTCCTGTAGCCTCTTACATGATCCATGTATGTGGTTTGCACTGCCTCCTGACTAACCTTTTCATCAGTAGGCTATCTAGCTACTTTGCTTTGTAGCCTTACCAAGACATTCATTTTGAGCTATCTTAAATAGTATCTAGGAGTTCAGAGTTTGCAGAGCACAATAAGAAAAGTCACAATGGGTTTCTTAGGAAAGAAGGTGAAAAATGTTGTAGAAATCATTTTATAGACTCCAGTATGTTACCAGGATTCAACTTCACAACTTTTATTTAATACATCAAGATCCAGTTTACAGGTGGTCCATGACCTCTTGTTAAAAGAAAGAAGAAAGAAGATAAATCTGAATGTGAAATACTTTCTTAATCCAGCTGTTTCATGTTGACCTGACACACACACAAAAAAAAATAACACCAGAAACATTATCAACGTATGTAGGGAAAAACTTATGATTTTTCAATAGAATTTTTACATAGTCTTAGTTTTTAAAAGGTTAATAAATTTGAGCCCATCCCACTTAATCCCACTTGTTTTAACAGTAGAATTCAAGACTATATCATCATACCCAAATATCAGTATTTTAAGATATAGATGTATTTACGTTAGTAGTCTATGTTAGTAGTCTTTATATTAAACACATTTTTTTATATGTGTTTAATATAAAAGACTGATTTGACTCATATTTTAGAAACACCATAGTGGAATGAATTACTTTCATCATAATTAGGAAGTAAGCAAGGACTAGCATTCTAATATCTCTCCAAGATCAATTATTCCTGACAATAAAATGTCTTAATATGTCCCACTCAAGTTTCTGCTCCAGTGACTATGATTTCTGTTTTGTCTCTTAAATATGTTTAGTTGTTAAAATAGAAATTCATAGTTACAATCATCTTACAACATTATAAAACAGACTCCAACTAGTCAGCTACCAATTTTCTCCTATTCCAGAAATCAAGTATCACTCAGGGAAGAAGGCCATCTCTCGGCCTCTGTTGATGCTTCTGAAATATGGTTAGCTTTTTCTCCTAAACACATACCCACATACAGACACAGAAATTCACATGCATTCAAAAGTTTTTGAATACACTGACTTAACTGCAGTCCATATACATTTCTATCTTAAACCTTAAGATTTGGGGACAATGAAAAGTTACACCCCCTCAAGAAAATCTGGGAGAAATTCTATCTAACAGTTGCCACTGTGTGAATATAATGTTAGTCCTGTAGGTGCAGATATCCTGGGAAAATTGTCAGATGCGTTTTCAGAGTCCAAGTGTGGAGAAACACAAATACTTTTGAATGCTTTAAAGGCATGGGGTTAAATGCTCCCTCAAGCAATTTGCTATTTCCATGTTAATTCAGTTTGTAGAAACATATAATTAGAATCTGTAATACCTGTATTTTTCTTTTCTTTATGAGAAAAACATGTGGTAATGCACAGAGCATTGGATACACTGGGAAGGAAACCCTTTGTGGGGTAGTTTTATATCTCCTGCTGAAATGCCACAACTATATTTCCAACAGAAAACAAAGCAAAATAACACTTTATTCCTCTATTGGAAACTAGCACCTTTCCTTAAATCTAAAATAAGTGCTTTTGTGTAGCTTTAATAATTTTCTTCTTTACAGATGTTGAACAAAGTAGCCTGGGGAGTGTGCAATCTGGGCTGGGAATTAAATCCAGGTTGTTCGCTTGATAGTATAATACATAACCATATAGGCACGGGCTGACATTAAAAGAATGACTTTTTAAGATTATAGAAGAAAAATGCTCTGTGATGAATAACCACAATCACTACTTGTAAGGAAAAATATGTTGTGCATAGTTCATACATATACGAGTTATATGCATGTATATTAGTGTATGAAAACACAATGATTCATGTGAATTTCTGTTTTCCCTTGAACAGCAAACAATTGATCATATAATACAAGAAGATAACATTAATTTACTTTTGTTGATTCTTGTGCAGGACCACAGAAATATTTAACTGTCTTGTGCTATTCATTTAATTTGGCTTCCCCAGTAGGAAAATTATCTTTAAGATCAATTATCATATAACTAATGCTACTTCATAATGTGATCTATATTAATCATTCTTTCCAAACAGAAAAAAATCAAAACTTTTGAGGGAATAAGTATAATATTTACATTTCTTTAATGATATTAATACTCCTGTATTTTATACCTCACAATAGAAGAAACTTGGAAACCATTACATAATTCCCTGATAAATTAAATTAGGACACAATTTTTATAGTTTCTATCTAAACTAATTTATTTTAAAAGTACTTGTTTCCACAAATCATATGCCATCATAGCATAGTTTTTCTCACCTAACTTATTGGGTCCAAAAATGTCAGCAATTCAGAAAACACATTTGCTTTCTCCTTCTCATTTGGGAACAATTAAATCAGTCACAAATAAGTTAGATTTTTTTTCTTTTAATTCAAGAAGGATTTAAAAATAAGTGTTTTACATACATGGATAAGTAAATGAGTTTCAGGGAAGCGAGCAGTTTTCAGCTATGATTCTCTGGTAAATGCTAAGTTAAATGTTAATAATGTCAAAGTTACTATCTTCAAGTTTTGATATGAAAACATCTGGGCAGTTGTAACATGCCAAAAAAGTAACACAATAGGGTCTGATGGGAAAGATGACACTGGAATTTTTATAGTGTGGCAGACTTAGTGTGACAGATCTTAGGGGGACGCAAAAGCAAAATAGAACATTGAAGTATCCTGTAACTGTGATTTTAAAGGCTACAGAGAGGAATTGCCAGAGGAGGGTGATGTGCTTGCAATGTTTGATACTTCTGAAATCGAGAGAAAACACTTTTCTAAGAAGTAAATGGTCAGAAATGTCTCATGCCACTGTGATATTAATCAGGACAAAAGTGAGAAAAAGCCACCAGACTCCTTTATGTTCAATGAAAACAGCATAAAGCTCCTGTTATAGGTTCTGGGAAATTTCAGGCACACAATAAATGGTAGCTATTATTACTTTCAATAAGAAGGGGTGGGATTAAACTCAATATTAGAGTCTTAAAAGACCAATTGAATAGGAAAGTGAGGAAGCAGCTAGATTATATACATGCTTGAAAGTTGAGAGCGGGGAATCAAACATGGTTCATCACTCAACATGTCTTTTAGTTGTTTTGTTAGTTTGCTTATTTTTACTGTTCAAAATAACTGCCTCAGTCCTTTGAAAAAGTAAATCGAGTAAGACATGGATCACCTAGCACAATGCCTGGCATGCAGGTGCAAAGGGGAAATAATATTTTTGTTTCCCATGTGCCATGCCCAGGTTTATCAGCTTTGCATGATTTATCTCATTTAATTATCACGAACCCCCCTGGGCTGGGTGCCACTCTACCAGAAATAGTATCTCATTCTGTCAATTTACATATCAGGAAACGAAATTCCATAGCGGTTAACTAAGTTTTTCAAAACTACTCACCTAGGGGGTTTTGTCTGACCTCTCTCCGCAATGCCACATTACAGATTAAAAGTTCCTCGCACCTACATACGTATAAAATATAAGGGGAAGAAATTCATGGAGAGTGCTATGGCCAAGGCTACAGAGTATTTTCATGGAAATGCTAGAAGCTTCTGTGTAAAATAAACGTTTGGTAAATTTTTATTAAGCAGGTGACTGATACTTTTCACACATTTGGCTTTTCTCTATATCAAAATTTTAATTAGAGCTGGGCACGTGAAGTAACAATAGGATGAAGTAGGTTGTCATTTGATATTATGAGCAAAGCTGTAGTTTGTACAGTTTTGAATTTCTGACTTGCTCTTTTGGTATGCCTTTAAAAATTTCTAGGGACTTCCCTGGCAGTCCAGTGGTTGAGACACAGTGTTTCCAGTGCGGAGAGGGGGCTGGAGGGCGTGGGTTCTTTCCCTGGTCGGGGAACTAGGATCCCATATGCCGGGCCAAAAAAACAAAAACAAAAACAAAAAATAAATAAATTTTAAAAACCTTCTATTATCAACTTGGAAATGTAAATCGAGATTTTGGAAATCTGGAACAATAACCATTACATTTTTGTGTTTTGTTTGCAAGAGAATATATATGTCATGTTGCCAGTATACAGCTGTTTGGACACAGAGCAAAAAAAGACCCATACACCTTTTGTTAACTTATATTTGACAGTGATAAACAGGCATCATCAAAAGTTAACACGTGGGCTTCCCTGGTGGCGCAGTGGTTGAGAATCCGCCTGCCAATGCAGGAGACACGGGTTCGTGCCCTGGTCCGGGAAGATCCCACATACCGCGGAGCGGCTGGGCCCGTGAGCCATGGCCGCTAGGCCTGCGCGTCCGGAGCCTGTGCTCCGCAACGGGAGAGGCCACAACAGTGAGAGGCCCGCATACCGCAAAAAAAAAAACAAAAAACAAAACAAAAAAAAAACAAACAAAAAGTTAACACGTACTAAAGGCTTATTGACTACTGGTTATCCTGCTAAGAATTTATCCTTATTTCTTACCTGATGAGGTAAATACTATTTCAGTAAGGAAATCAGGGATTAAAGTTTGGGTCCTATACAATTTCTCTAAGGCAAGAAAGTACACCAAAGAGTGTAAAGATAGAAAAGAAAGAAAACTTTGATTATTATTCTCATGATTTCTTCTTACGTGTCAAAGCTTCAACCAGGAATGCTTCCCAGCTGCATATGTTTCAGCCTTTGGAAGTTTGCTTAATGAGAGTCAGTTGGCAGGTAAATTCCTTCCCTTTTAGTTTTCCTGAAAGCAAATATTTTATTACACCTTGGTTCCTGAAAGATAGTATTGCTAGATATGGGATTATAAATTATAACGCTTATTTTCTCTCAACATATTGAAGGTATTACAGTGCCTCTAACTTCCATAGTTGTTACCTGTCTACTCTCATTTTTTAGCAAAGGGTTTATCTTTCTTGTCATTTCTAAAATTTTCTTTTTGTCCCTGAGGTTCTTTTACTCTTATAATACTATAATTACAATTATAGTACTATTATATAATATATTTTATTGCTATACTGTATCTTGCCCAGATCTTTTTTTCATTTACCCTGGTAGTAATTTCTAGCTCTTCCAGGATAAAACATTAGATTTATTTAATTTATTCAGTAAATGTATATTCATAATTTCATAATTATATCTCAAAATTCATACTTTAAAATTTTCTTGTCAAATACTGCCTTTTAACTCTTCTTCTCTTCTTTCTATTCTGGAATTTCAGTTAGACTTATATCAGCCTTTCCCAATTTACTTTCTATGTCTCATAGCCACTATTTGATATTTTAACTCCTCTCTGTGAATTGCCTCATGAATATTTTCTTTAGTCTATCTTCCAGTTCTTGCTTCCACCTTGATGCAGTGAATTTTTTTACTTTACTTTTTTCCATTTCTAAAACTTTGTTTAGATTCCTTTTTAAGTCTTCACAGACTTTTTAATGTCTCTTGATCTTCACTCATATTTTCATGCTTCTATTTTCTGAAATACATGAAACATAAATATTTAAATTAATTTCTTATACAGCTAATATATGATATCTCTGCAAGTATACTTCTGTTAGTTTTCAACTCATGGTACATTTTCCCCCTATGAGTTTCTTGGATTTTGTCTGTGTATAAGAGCTTGAAATTGAAGTTAAGATTTACTAGTGTAGATTCTACACTTGTGTCAGTTGCGTGAGGGTCCCCCCTTCCAACAAAATTGTATAAAGTTGAGGAGCAAATCTGCATGAAGACCAAATTATGGTTATGAATTCTCAAAGGATATCGTTTTCCCCTTCACAAAATAACAGTGACATAAGGAAGTTTATTTACTGTCCCTTCTCCTGTGAGTTTATTGCAGGTGTAATCCTTTGGGAACCCAGCTTTATAGAGCAATCTCCTATCATATACTATATTTTAAGCATACCCAGGGCTTTATCTTGTGTCGTGCATACCCTGAACAGCCATCAAAATAGAAACCTAAAGTCCCCTGTGTTTGGTGCATCACTGTAGGGTAAAAACTGGCTTTTAAGCACACCTAATTCCTAGGCTTCCATTTTCACTGTTTTTAGCCTCTATGGATTTAAAAATTCATTTTCACTACAGAAAGGCATTGAAAAATATACCTGCTACATTTTATTTGTAAAATGTCAAATCAAATAAAAAGATACTTATTTATTTTTATTGGGAGGGCCATTTAGTTTTGTCTAATTGTTGCATTGAAAATCCTATTTTCAAAACTTCAATTACATATGCCTTTTCTTGTTATTATATGTTAACTTTTTTTGTATGTGTTAAATGTGTAGATTTTAGTTTTTAAAAATTTTATTTGTTGTTTCATTCAGCTCTCAACTATGACTCCTACTGATACTGGGCTCTTTGTTAGAACACAAATGAATGTTGATATAACGTATTTATGAAATCAGCCTCTAGAGAACTAGGTTCCTAGGAATTATACCTCCCAAATGACATCCCAGTTTTAGCTTAACTGTTCTTCAAAGATTAGCAAACAACATACAGAATGCTACATCCTGTTGATTTTATAGGAAAATTTTTCTTACAATGACAGTCTATACATTCTTGATTTTCCAAATCACATGGTGCGCATTGGGGTAAGGTTGACTTAATGATCTGTCAGCATCTATCAGTTAAAAATTCATTAAACTGCAAGTAACAAAATACCTGACCAACAGTGACCACTCAATATAATATCATATATTGTTTATTTAAAAGCTGTCTAGAGGTAGATTGTTTCTTGAATGATTCAGTGATTAAAGAACTATAAAACTCACCTATTTTCTTTCTAATTTTTAGTATGCTGATTATTGGTCCTAATCATTCTTGTGTCTTGGCTAAAGATGGTTTCCATAGCTCTAAGAATCACATTAGTAAGGCACAAGCAAAGGGGAAGGAGAGATGCCAGAAAGCTATTTTCTTTTACTACTTTGCAGGAAATTTTCTTTTGAACAAGACACCAGTAAAATTCTTCTTAGGTTACTTTGGTCAGAACTAGGCCACATGACTATTTCTTGCTTCAAGAAAGGCTATAAGAATGAGCATCTGCTGGGAATCCACTGGGGGAATAAAGTTGGGAATGGATTGAGCGAAGCAAACTAATGGTATCTGCAATAGTTCCTCCAGTGGCTCTTCAACATCCATACTCATTTCACACAGAAGATGCTCACTTCTTCCACAAGGGAAAGTTCATCCATTTACCATTTATTACATATGGCTCCTTTCCTAAGATAAGTGGGTGATATGCATACTCTCTGAAAGGTTAGATGCGACTACTCATGATCTAGAGACTGAGTTAAAACAGAAGGTATTGCCTTTAACACGTACAATATACAAGAAGAAATGCTATAACTTACTTTTTCATTTTAAGTGTGAACAATTGGAAACACACAATAATTGCTATTGAGACCATATATCTTACCCTGCTATTTAGTAATGGCAGGAAATCCTATCCTGGCAGTGAAGTAAGTTTCCTGATTAGCCAATCATTCTGTCCCCACTTCTGTTCCAAAATCTTTAGTTCTATCACCAAGAGAGGATCTTTCCTCTTTATTATCCTTCCCATCCATATCTAAATTGGCTGCTCCTTCCAGAGGATCCACTGCTTTAGCATCTCTCTTTGATGCCACTTCAGAAGCCCAGGGATTCCCACAGCTGTTTCCTAGCTAGATTTCCTTTTATATTGCTATTGTATTTCCCTCAAATTTTAGTAGGTTCTAATTTATTTGCTTTTAAGGTGACTCCATGGTGTAATGGAGAGCGCATTGGACTTCTAATTTACTTACTTTTAATCAACTCCATGCTCCTGTATCTATGCCCAAATAGCTTAAACATAATATTTAAGCTAGGTTAGGTAGACATAACTTGCAATTGGATCTGTGCTAGAAGGTGTGTCCCCTTGATGAAAGGTGCTGGGGAGAATCTGAGGCACCTTCTTATCATACCTCCTAATGAGACTGATGTTTCCATGCTGGCAGTTATACTAGTTTCAAGCTGGCATACAGAAGTTGGCTCTTCTATTCGTGCCAAGCTGTGAATTATGATGATGGACTCTCAGTCAGGCTGGATTGCAAGCCACAGGCAGAGAGTGTCTAGCCTCAAAGAGTAACTAAACATAGGCCAGCATTCTGAGTTTTAACTACTCATTCACCAGCAGTTCAACCTCTGCTACTACGTTGTCTACACCCCAAAGTAGTTCAGGAAACAGTTTGAGGAAATGTTTCACCAAAGCTTAACAACAATCTCTAAAAAGCAGGAATTGTTGATTTCTGGCTATTCTTCACCCTATTATCAAACAATACCACATTTAGAGGCACTGACATCAACCCAATTCTCCTCCTCTGTTGAAGATGTGTATTGGCACTCATTGATGGCTTGGGAATCTTACAGATGATTTGATACCTCTGCATTAGAATGTCTCATTAAGTGTGATTTAATTACTAAGTATGCTGAGTAAAGTAGTACTTTAGGGAGAAAAGATACAGAAAACAGGAGGAAAACTGGATAATGTTCTCACAAACTATATTTGTGACCAGAAAGACCATTTCTTATTATGTGTAGTAAAGGAGTTAATATTCTCAATATCGTTAAAATTGCCCTATGAATTGGTTCTCAGCTGTTATAATCATAATAATTCTTGGACACCTCCAGTTTTTTTCAGTTAACTCAATATATTCGAAGTGTAGGTAAAAAAAATCTTGTACTGCCAGATGTGAGAGAGGATTCCTACCACATTGGCATTGAGATTGGAATGACCTGTGCATGTCTCAATAGAACTTGAAGACAACCAGTGGCTGCACTTGCTTTATAAATATAAAGTGTCTCAGAAACACAATCATCTATATTACTGTTATTTTTATTTATTTTTTATTTTAGGCAGAGGACACTTGTGGCTGTTACTTTGGTTACAAAATAATCATGCCAAACTGAGTTTAATATGTCAACATATAGAACGAGATGGACAAAAGGCTTAGGAAATTACCTATATTCTTTTAATCTCAGCTTGCATAGGCAACGTTCAGTTCTATAAATTTCTGAGTGCCCTCGAATGTATTCTAAATATTTTGCAAGCTATAATTTCTCTCTCTCTCTTTGTTTTATATGCCTACAATTATATCTGTTCTGTTTCATGCATAAATATTCCTTCATCCTCATTCTGTATAAATTTAGTCATAAGTTTTAGAAACTTACTGTCAATATACAGTGGCAAAAAAATAGGCGGAACACATTTTCATTCAAGTACACAATTTTTCTGTACTGTGATGACTACTTTAATGTTTCTAAGTAGAATTCCTCAGATAAAAAATGGATATTATGTTACGCCTAGGAAGGGTATCTCCAATCAGTATTCAGCAGGTATGTTTAGGATCTCTGTACAGTTTTATTAAATTTGACATATTAATGTTGCCAAGCCTTTGGAGATTTGCGAATTGTTTTCTCACCAGCCTGGGCTAGGCTACTCAGAAGCCAGGCATGTACCATTGAGTTACACAATTACATACTTGAAAATCAAAAGGGGGAAATGAAACCATAAAAGCTGAGTAGACAGGAAAGCCAAAGGCACTCTCAGGGCGCATCACTACTTACTTCAGACTCACAAACGCGGCCTCCCTCCTACAAATAGTAGATAGGGAAACCAGAGAGTGCATCCCATTGACAAGTGGGGAGAGATACAGGGAGGTTAGCTTCACTCTAGCAATTTTCTACCTAAGTGAAGCAATTCCAGTATACCTAGAATGTCAAAGCCAAAACAAACTTTGATTCTATTCCATCTAATCAAGAAAACACCTACTATTTTTTTCTTCATTTGATTGGTACCTGACAGAAAGAAGCTTTCTTTGCAGAGATCTTCACCACCCACATTTCTAATCCTCATGATGTGAGACATAGAAATGGGCCCTTGCTCTTTTCTCTTCCTCCTCATAATATCTCCTTTTCATAAATTGTTCCTTGTAATTTGTTCCTCTGTAATTATAAAAAGAAATTTTGACTTTGATAACCTAGATTACTACCTATTTTCATAACAGTAAGTAAATATTCCAACTAAATTTCACACTTTTATTTTCCTAATCATATTAATGAAGCTTTGTTTCTACACAGCCCTTGGGGAAAGTTAAGCAATCAGGAAGTTTTCCTAGGATCATACAACAGAGCTTTAGGGAAAGTGTTTCTGAGACTGTTATCAGAAGCTAAAATTTCCTCAGATACAGCATCACTCCAATAACCTACTAGCTACTAGAAAACTTATTTATGTTTCTATCATTTGTGCTTTGATTCCTAGGCCTTAGTATAGTTTCAGACCCATAGAAATTATTTAATAAATAAAAAGAGTATTCAGTTTTCCTTTGTATTTCACATTGTTATATAAAGTTGTATGAAGAATTACTAAGAATCCTGTTGATTGTTACAGTCTGGTCATCTGGAAATATAGAGAGGTGTATAAAATTAAGATATTGAAAATTAAACAAAAAAATTTCTGGGATCCATTTAATAATGGTTTTAAGTGTAATCAACAGTACTGTCAATCCCTGGCCCCCAAAAATGAAAGAAAATGTGCTTAAAAACCGTACAGGTTCAAGAGGAGTTATCCTGTAATTCTTTCAGTCTTCAAAAAGCACACAACAATTTCCACCCCTTTTAGAGAGAAATAGAGAAGCAATACAATTATGGTTATTTAACTACCCACTTCCCTAAAAACATCTAAATCCAAGACAGCTTAAGAACCAGGTAAATGTTTTGGAAAAGATTTTTAAACTCAAGTTTCTTACATGAGGTAAGAACCTACCTGTCAACTAACAGACTTTTCCAGAGACACTGAAATTCAAATGTTTTGAGATCAGAAAAAAGTCTGCTCCTTTTTTTTTTTTTTTCTTTTCTGGTTTCGGGTAAAAGTATATTCTACCACAAAATATCCTTTGTTTTTAAGGTCATATTTTAACATAGGAAATAAATTGAGTTCTATCTTCTATCTGTATTTACCATGATTCCTGTAAATAGGTCACTTCCACTGCCCACAGGTGGTAAACTTATCTCACGTGGTTTTTATATAACAGCCTAGAATAGCAAGACCTGAAGAACGGCATCAAATGGTATCATTAAAATGATTGTAAACATGCCTCTTGTGGCAGATGTGAGCTTTCTTTCTGCTGGTACACATTCATATTGTTTTGTAAGATCAAACAAATGTACAGTTTTAATATGTCAAACGTGTCTACATTCTAACAGGTTCTTTGTTAAAGAGATCTGTTTCTTTAGAAATCAGGACAGGTATAAAAGAGCCAGACTACAGATCAGATTTAAAGTCAAAACTCATTTTCTCTGATTAGGGCAGAATTCTCTGTATCTGTATCATTTAGCCAACAGTTTTCAAAGAAAAGAGATCAAACAGAATAATATTGCAGGTATTAAATTAAGATGGCGGTGGCATGTGTGTCTATTAATTAACACTAATTAGTGTTAGGTTTTGTCCAAGACAAAATTAAATATTTTTAGTCATTAAATCTAATCTGTCCTTCTCCTAACCTCTTCACCTCTTCATCACCATCCCTCTTCCTCTAATTTATTAATTTATTTAGAATAGTGTCACACCACATGTTCTAATTTTCAGACCATTTAAAATTAATTCTGGGGAAGCCAGTTATATTTGAAGTTCTCAAGCACTGGCTTTATTTTTTTCCAGTAACAATAAAATTAGATTTCTCTGGCAAGTTAACTAATATGATGTTTTTTAAATTTTAGCAGGAAATTGTGAATTAAATATCTATATTATTTGTATGGAAAAATGCACATAGAGTGTGTTTCCCAGTTAAAGCTAATAACCATCAAATACTTCATAGATGTCTGGTATTTTTATATAAATTATCGCATTTAACCTCTCTGGACCCAAAATCACAGAGCTAATAAACCAGGATTATCTAAAAAAAGAAACTACAGTCCTAACCATTAAAATATACAGCCTGTTAAATTTTTCATTTGAGATAGTGTTAGTTACAGAAACTTCTTTTATTAAATAGGTCAATATATTTATAGTCTTCTCTCTACAAAGATGTAGGAGGTTTCCTCTCTTGTGGCATAGAGTAATAGTCACCAAATATTCTCTTGTTTTCCCTACATTCCTATGTTCTATTATAATTATTTTGAACCACAAGACTATTTTTGGAGAATAAAGTGCAAGAAGAAGTGTCATGTGGGGCTTCCCTGGTGGCGCAGTGGTTGAGAATCCGCCTGCCGATGCAGGGGACACGGGTTCGTGCCCCGGTCTGGGAAGATCCCACATGCCACGGAGCGGCTGGACCCGTGAGCCATGGCCGCTGAGCCTGAGCTTCCGGAGCCTGTGCTCCACAACGGGAGAGGCCACAACAGTGAGGCCCACATACCACAAAAAAAAAAAAAAAAAAAAAGTGTCATGTGAATTACTTTTAGGCTAAGATAGTGGATATCTCAGGCACCATTCTTCATTCTCTCTCTCTTGCTCTGCTGTGTACCTAGAAGGCCTTGTGTTGTGAACCCAAAACATCAAAACAACATGGGTTACTGCATTGCTGTAAGGCAGTGTCCAAAGAATTGCTCAAATATGCATTGAATTCAGAATGAACCAGAAGTAAGCCTTTGTTGTACTGAGCACTGAGATGTGGGCATTGTTTCTGTCTATCTAATCTATCCTACCTAGCTTCTCTGTCTTAGCTAGCCTATCCTGGTGATTGTAGAAGTTGGTAACAGAAGTGAGATGATGTCTTTAAAAACCTAATATATTTGGCATTGACCTAGTGATCCAGTCGTGGACGAACAGAGAGAGAACTGATATTAGAGGCTTTTGAAAGATAGAGATTTATTTCATACAGTAGCCAAGCATCAGTATAATGTGAGCAGCAGCAGTTCATGTGCCTAACAAAGTTGAGACTCTGGTTTGAAGCAGGATGTTAATAACATGTGTGATTTGCTATTAACTCTATTCAGCAAGGTATATTAAGTAATAAATGTGTTCAGAATAGAACTGGCTATGTTGTAAGCAGAGATGAACTGGGTAGAGAAAGTCTAATACAGTCTTTCAGTGTTGGTAAAACAATTGCTGATAAATGATAAGCGTGCAAAAGTCTTTACAGATGAATGTCTGGTAATATATTTCCAACTGATTAAATTGTCTCAAAGCAAAGAACAGGTTAAGAAAGTGACAGTCAATAATTTGGTAAAATGATTCAGGGCAAAGATCAGATTAGGAGAGTGGCTTTGCCCAGAAATTCAAACAGCTTTTGTGTAACCCTGTTATATAGAGAGGATGAATAATGGAATGGAAGAGTAGAGAGGTATAAAATAGAAAAGAACTCAGTATATTCTGGGTACATGAAGAGGATTGGAATAAAGCTTCCTGGATTTATTTAAAGTTCTCTGGTAAGGAACTATGAGTTTGGACAAAAAACAAAACAAAAACAAACAAACAAACAAAACTTAAAGGCTTTAAATGACTCGAAATTCCCAAACTCCTATGAGCAGAAAGCTGGCTTAGAATACTCCTTAGATTACAAGTAGAGGATATTCCCCCAAACCCATATCCAATGGGAACAAGGATAATGGGAAAGAAAAAGCATCCTTAAAGATGAAGCCATGAGGTACAGAGAACAATGGACTTTCTGGAGGCTCCCAAAAGAATCTAGACCCAATGGAGGAACATTCTCCAACACCAGTTTAGGACTTCTCACAATGCCTGCTCGTGGCGACCGAAATATCTATGTACCAGTGACTGAGGTATGTCTCAGTCTTCTCCTTTCTAACTAGTATCTGTTCTGTTTCTGTTCCACCATTCTTAGTAGTATTTTTTATTATCATTTATTATTGAGTGTTCATGTATGTGTATGTATGTATATGGAGAGGCTGCCTAAACTTCTCTTTTTAGTTTATATGTATCATTTAAAAGTACCGACATCAGAACCTGATAAAGAGACTCAAATATCAGCCAGAGGTCTGAGTGATCCACAAACAGAGACTGAATTGGACCTTTGAGTTGTCTCATTTGGAGAGTAGTTGACTGTATTTCTTTGTACATTAATGGGAACAAAGGATATTGGGTGATGGAAACAGTCCTCAAATAATACTTCCCACATATTCCATTAGTCTTCTATATTCCCTTGCTCCAGAGGTTAAGTGGAGCCAAGAACTATGAAAACTGATATGGTCAATGAAAGGTGAATAGAAGTGACACATAAAACTTTCAGTCCAAGAGAGTTTGGCTCATATTTGATTTTCCAATCTCTCTCTCTCTCCCTAGCTTGGCAACAACAAATACTTGTGTTGAGATAATGGTCACATGATTGAAGCAGCCTGGATCCCTGAGTTGCTGTGTAGAGAATAGTGGTCTTCAGATGTTATGGGATCCACAGTGCATTTGTAGGAATGAGAAATGGACTTTTGCGGTGTTAGGCCTCTGAGTTTCTTTTTTTAACTTCTACATAACCTCACCTTTCTTGTCTAAATACTACTACTACAGCATTTAATGTAAATTTTGGAGAGACATACTGCTTTCTGGTTTCAGACTGAAGTAATGTTTAATTAATATTTTAAACAGACTTTCATTTGCTCATTTTCATTCTTACATATTATAATAATGATGAAATCGATCTCTCTTCTCTTCTGAAGTCACAGTGTTGGGATTATTTTCTATGGTTAGGGTTCTGTAATACATAGGCTTAAAATAAAATTTATTTAACACATAGTAACATATCAAAAATAGTGTGAAACCTGCAGATGATAATTATTTTTAATTTCTCAGTGTCATAGAAAATTGATCTCTGCCCTAACATCTTAGCAAAAATAATTGTAACAAGGAACCAATGAGTTATTTAAAGGACTCATTAAGTTTCACATGACCCTATTTGTAATTGAGACAGTTGTGTCCTAGAAGTACCCTCCAAGAAATGATTAATGAGGTTTGCAAACATTCTAAATTCACTGACATGGAAGGGAGTGGTCCTGTTCTTTAGCCAAATCTCTGGGAGGTCCAGGCAAAAGGGAAGACTTATCTCAAATAATTCATGATAGTGTCTCATATAAAGCATTTAAAAATGCAATTATTTTTCCTAAAGTTTAAAGAGCTCAATAAACTAGGTCAGTAAGGCCATCCATTTACCAAAATTTTTCTCTAAATTGATCAAAGGTAAAGCAGGTTTAGATATAGAAATCTTTTGACCTCACTCATATTAGTAACGAACTTTCCACAAATGCACTGAATTGCACAAAATAATTAATTTATTAGATTTCCCTCACTGTTTTGGTCAATGAGTTATAATTTTACCTGTACCACAGTAGTTTGAATGGCAATCTGATACGTTTGATCACAGTATATGGCTCATTTGAATGAATTATAATTAGACCCCTACTTGTATTAAACAGTAGAACCTAAGGACTGGAATAATGTGCTTCAATGGTTAAATTCTCCCTTTCCCTAGTATAAGTTGGTATAGCTGTAAATTTGAAGTAAACTGTCAAAAGTGAATTTAAGAAAATGTTAATATAGCAGTGTATTGTTGCAAATGAAGTAAGAATTTTTCTTTTTCCAAATTAACTGGACTTTGGAAGTTTCTTTCTGGTTAATGAGTTAACAGTTGTTACATTTTATCTGTATAACCAATACCCCCTTTTTGAGTTTTCCATCCAGTAAAGTATAAAAATTAGTTAATGCGTAGTGGGAATATTCAATTATATTTTATCCCATTTACTTAATATTCTCTAGCAGAGAAGTACATTGGCCTAATATACATCTATTGTTCATTTTTTTCCAGTTTCTTAAATATGTATTATAAATATAACTTGAATTTTTCCAGTTCATTGTTCAAAGTAAGAGCTTTCCATGTAGAACAAGGATTTTTAAACTATTATTATTCATGTATTATACTAAAACTTTAGAGAAAATTCTTTTTAAAAATATGTAATGACAAAAATGTTTAATAGATGTCCTAGGAAATGATTCTGGCTCACTTTACATGCATTTCCTCAATTATAAGGAAAATGATTTCAGTTTTCCCTTATATTTCACTGTGATCAAGAATGCATCTTCTTAAAAGAGTTAACTTTTGTGATATAGGATATTTGTGAACAATTAAACTAACTGTGACTAACTATAATACCAAACAATATCTAAAATGGTAAAATTATTACTCATTCATCCCTCTGAGAATTTTCTTTAGACTGTTTCCATTACACACACACACACACACACACACACACACACACACACACACACACATCATAACCAGAATCTAAAGTCTGCAGTTTAATTAAAAATAGCATATGAATTTTGAAAAGAGAAATGCCACCTTAAAAATTTTTGTAACTTTCTGAATCAAGCCAATGTTTCTTTAAATTGACATCATCTTGATTTCCTCAACTAATAAATAAATATCACACCTGGTCTCTTATCTGCATCTCCCCACTTCGTGTTTTTGTTATTCTTTTAGCAGATATATCTAAATAATCTTCCTAAAATATCAATTAATCCCTGAAATGTCCTGATTCATATTGGGTTATCTCATCAAGACAAAATTCTCTGTCCAATGTTTAAGACCCTGCATAGAATAACCTCAAAATATTCAATCAATTGTATTTCCTATTAAGAATCAAGTTTAACTTTTGCTTGTTATGGGTGTCTTCTTACTTTCTTCTATCAGAATTCTAGCTTGGATAAGAAAAGAGGGGTCAAACTGGACAGTGTTGGTTTTGCAGATTACAGCATTTAGGACAATGAACCCAAATGTAGGTTAGTAAATGGAAGATCAAAGAAGGGAATTTTGTGAGACAGGTGTGACCAAGGGAATAGGAGAGGGTGGTAGGCAGAAATGGAATGCTTTTAGCAGTTTGTTGAACATTTAAGTCTCTGTGTATTTCAGGTCTAAATGAGTGCCAGAAGAAGCTATCTGAATTAGACTGTTTTGCAAAAGATATCTATGCCTGTTCTTGAGGGAATCTTGATGACTGGAGACAGCACAAGAGCAGTCCACCTCTTGTCCTACCTGTAAACAACTATCACCAAGGCTGTTGTATACTCTTATTTGCATGAAATAGGGGCTCCAAGGTGAAATATTCTTATAATAATGGGCTTAAGTTCTCTAGGTGAACCTCTTGAGCACCTGCAGCAAATTAGATAAATGATTAAAATTGAGGTCCTTTTTTTTCCTCTCCACCTTGACCATGTTCCCAAACTCCAGACTCAAATTAGGATCAGCCTCTGTTTATTGAATGGAGCTTAGTCTAATGTAAAGTTTAATAAACAACATATTAAAAGTTAGAAATCTTTAAGAAAGAAACAAAGGGAGATTATACCATCCCATGCCGATGACGTGCTAGGAAAATAATGACTCCCAAAGAGGTCCACACCCTAATCTTTAGAACCTGTGAATATATTACCTTACTTGGTAAGAAGACTTTGCTGCTCTGATTAAATTTAGGGGCTTTGTGATGGGGAGATCATCCTGAATGTAATCTAATCTAATCACATGAGTTCTTAAAAGCAGAGGACCTTTCCCAGCTGTGGTCAGAGAGAAATGGCCAGATGAGGATTCAGTTCCCCGTTGCTCATTCTAAAATGTAGGGGTCTTTTAGCAAGAGCCAGAGACCTTTAGAAGCTGGAAAAGTCAAGAGAATTCTCCACTAGGGCATCCAGTAAGGAACTGAGCTTTGCAATTAGTCCCAGTTGTCAAACTTCTGACCTATAGGACTATAGAAGATAATAAATGTGTGTTGTTTTCAGCTACCAAATTTTATTAATTTTCCTTTGTAAATCCATTACATTTTGCTCAATTTGTTCATGATCTCTATTAAAGCAGCCTCGTGCTTCCACTGCCTAGCCAAAGTGCAGACAAATTCAGAGTGTGGCCGCTGTTGCTCCATTCACTCTAATTTCCACTCTTGAACTGTGGTACCTGTATCCCATATCATACAATAGAACCCTGAATTGCTATCTGAAGATTTTGTCCATTTTGCTTCTGCTGCCAGACTAGACTATAAACATATCACAAGTATGATTTAACTTTATCTTTCTTTTGTGTCTTCCAGTTCATCTGGAACAGTGTATATTTTTATTGCTCAAAATCATTTACAGTAATAAAATTAATCATTTAAATCTCTTTTTTTCAATCCAGTTTTCATCTACTGTCCCAACTTTTATGATATTGTGTGATAAAGTATATACTTGAAATACGTTGCAGAAGATCAATCTCATTTCTTTGGGAATATATGCTGGATTCAATATTCTGAGTTCACATAAAATCTGTGATGGAATTTCTCATAATGCCTCATAATTCATTGAAACAATTTTTCCAAAGTCTAATATACCAAACTCAGTCTCATTTGGAAACCATAACTTTCATTTACATTGTTAGCATGTGAATCAGAATAGCCACAAATTAGTTGCCAAACAAATCTAATTTATGTTTTTAGCAATTGTGTGTGAATCATGCTGCCAGTGTTTTTGTCTTATTTGTTACAAATTGTCCCTAATTGGCAAGTACTCTAGCAGTAGAATATGAAGAGAAAAGCCACCAATACTCTGAAGTTTGTTGGTTACAAAAATTGGATGGGTCTTCTCATATTAATTTTGATGAGCATGGAGGTTAGTTTTTTGTTTTTGATTTTTCCTGCTTCAGTCTTCTCGTCTCATTTTAGTTATGGAATAAGCAGGTGATTTGCGAAGATATTTTTCAGGACGAGACCATTTCCTCAAATAGAAGCTTTGTTCTTATAAATAGATACAATTATGTTCATATGTTTGGTAGATGAATCCAGTGGTGTGAGTGTTGAATAGAATCTCTCATTAGTAGCTTCCTCAGTTCTTTGGAATTTCACTCTTGTATAGAATCAGTAGAGACTATTCAACCTGAAAAATACTTTTTCATGATGACAATATTTTTCCCATAAACACACATTTCATCTTGTATGTATGTACTTAACTGTATTAGGCAAGCTCTGGCGACATTAACCGTATAGCTATAAATTAATTCCATGAATTATAAACTAACTCCTAAGTATTATAAACCTTACGGTGTCTTCCAGTTTATTAAAACTTGGTACAAATGCATGAAAATATGGTCACGAGTGTTAATTTTTTGTATTCATAATAACAAATGAATAAATGTACATTCATTTATAATCTTTCCAATTTTCGGATTTTAAGTAAGTATACTGTAAATTATATAAAAAGTATTTTATTTTATATATATATATATATATTTTTTGCGGTATGCGGGCCTCTCACTGTTATGGCCTCTCCCGTTGCGGAGCACAGGCTCCAGACGCGCAGGCTCAGCGGCCATGGCTCACGGGCCCAGCCGCTCTGCGGCATGTGGGATCTTCCCGGACCGGGGCACGAACCCGCGTCCCCTGCATCGGCAGGCGGACTCTCAACCACTGCGCCACCAGGGAAGCCCAAAAAGTATTTTATATTTAAATTGATAGAATGTGCATTCTTTAGTTTCTTTGTAAAAAGAAGAAACTTAAGATGGTTTCGAATATCAAAAAATTAGATTGCGGCTAACATGATATTATGGGCAACTCTATTTACCCATAAATATTGGGAAATGAGATTTTATTTTTGCCTATGATGAAGTGTTATATCATCTGCTCTTATCACTGTGTGATAGTGAAATAGCCATCAATGGGACGTTCCCAAGGAGAGGAACCCTGTTCTGGACCAACGGGAGAGGGCTATGGGGTGCGTGGTCAGATGAGCCTGAGAGGATTTGTGTGAATTCCATTCCCTAAGAAATCACCACCTATAACTGGAAACATGGCTATGTTCAGGTAAATGCCTTTTGATCAGTGGTAGCTGGAAGAGGTTCACCACTAAGAATGTGAGTCTCCGCTATCCTAGAGGAGACCATTTGGTGAGTCATAGCTAGAGTTTAATTAGGGCCCTATTTTAGATGGAAACCTCTTCCTACTGTCCCAAGATGTCTTTGCATGTCAGAAAGTTCTGTCTCTGAGTTTGGGTAGCAGAGACCAGGGATGAGAATATCTACCACTCTGGGCTGGAAGGTGGATTAAGTGAAGTAATTAAGTGAAGTAATGCTCTGATAATGAGGAAATTTTCAATCAATGGAAGCTGTGGGGTTCTTAGAAGGATGAGCAAGTTATCTTAAGTAAACAATAGAACTTGGTACTTGTCACACTTAATGTCCTCAATAGTGTTATTTTTCCCCACAAACTGCCTCTTTTAAAGTACTATGCCATGTTTCAAGCATTCACATCTCTCCTCAAGATTGCAGACAAAACCATAGTACACATAATTCTGTCATATGTAGATACTATGACAGAATGGTTGGTCCAGTTGCATCCATCTCACCAACATAAGTAAAGCTTTCTGATTCCCTGTGCATCAGAAAACATATACTCTGAAAACAATTACTCCCACCAAATATCTCTAGTATAACATGGCTAGATAAACACCTGTTACCAATCCATTAGGGCAATTATATTACTGGGTGCTTACCTTTTAAGCTTTTACATATAATTCTAATACTCCTAAATATATTTTAAATTGTTTATTGTGATTTTTTTCTGGTAATAACAAGCCAAGAAGATTATTTTAGCCTAATTATAAATAGAGACAAATATAAAAATGATAAAATACGCTAAATGCTTATAAACCAGAGATAGTTTTAAACAGGTTGTTAATTGCCCTCTTAAACATTAAACATCATACAGGTGTACACACACAGACATACACAGACACACAGGCATAAATACTATGTCCCACAATTGAGACCATAGTAAATGCTGTTTTTAAATTTTTCTTTAACAGCATATTATGGGAAATGTACATGTTGTCATTGAATATATATAATAGGTATATATATATTAAATGTGTGTACATGTACATATATAATACACATATATTCATAAAATATATATGTATCAAATATACACGTTTAATATATATGCATCTTTATGTGCCTGGTGTTCATTTCTATAACTTACTTAAATATTCCTTTTTGGATAAACATGCACTTTCCATCTCCACTATTATCGATATTAGCAGTGCTGCAATGGACATCTTTATATAAATGTTTTTGCATACCTATGTATTTTATTCTTTGGATGAATTCTTTAGGATGGAATTGTTGGGCAAAGGTTAAACACATTAACATTTTGGGTACATATTGCCTTTCGCAAATCCATTACTGATTTTTTGTCACCACTGACAAGGTAGTGTCTTAAAGTTTATATGAATTTCATTCTCTATTCCCACTGTTTTTCTCCATTGGGCTACTGCCCATGAGATGTTGCCTGAGATCCATTACTCTCCTCCTGCTCTCACGCCAGGTCTTCTCGACCATGCCTTTTCAGTAACTCTTTCAGGTGGTCCCTTTTTTCAGCATTGAGGACTTCCTTGCTGACCTTCTCCACCCCTTAAGCCAATCTCATCTCACAGCATATTTTCAACAACTACTTTTTAAAAGATATAATAGAAAATAAGGATAAATTTTACAATATTAATAAATGTAATTTAAACTTTCTTTGAAAATTGTAATGCTCATTTTTATTTGCCAGATAGTAGGCTAAGTTCTGTATATGTATTATTTAAATAATTAAATACCATTATTAATCTTTACCTTTGCAATAAAAAACTAAATTCAGAAAAATCTTAATTACTTTCCAAGGGCAAATCGCCAATGAGTAGCACACTTGGGCTTATATCCATGATTGTATGATTTCAATTCTACTCTCTCTTTTTCTTCTTAATTGAGGTAAGAGCACAACATGAGATTTATCCTCTTAACACAGTTTAAGCGTATAATGCATTGTTGACTAAAGGTACAGTGTTATAAAGCAGATCTGTAGAGCTCATTCATCTTACTTAACAGAAACTTATGCCTGTTGATTAATAATTGTGTTTCACTCTCCCCTCAGTCCCTGATAGCTACCATTCCAGTATTTGATTTTATGGTCAATTCTGTTCTTAAGTACCATGATATACTGTCAGCATTTGGAGATTCAGAGACAAATTTAGGGCTTTGCCAGAACTTCAAAAGCATGATTCTGGAAATTAATTTTATTGATAAATTACTGTGTGATGAAAAATGTAAATTTAGATCAGGATAAGTCTAGGCTGTTATTGGATTCCATAATAAAGGGTTATTGCTTGTATTTTTTAAAATAATGATTGCAGATATTCTCTAAGAGATATCTAGTTAAAATATATTCATATAATTATGATGAAGCAGAAACTTAGGCAAGCTTGTAAATAACTAATTCTGTACTTATTTGACAGACTATTCAGTGTGTACTGAATAACTGTTAAGGCATAACAAGCACTGTAAATTCAGTGCCTTAAAACAACTGTCCAGGGCTTCCCTGGTGGCGCAGTGGTTGAGAGTCCGCCTGCCGATGCTGGGGTCACGGGTTCGTGCTCCGGGCCGGGAGGATCCCACATGCCGCGGAGGGACTGGGCCCGTGAGCCATGGCCTCTGAGCCTGCGCGTCCGGAGCCTGTGCTTCACAACGGGAGAGGCCACAACAGTGAGAGGCCTGCATAAGGCAAAAATAAAACAAAACAAAAAAACTGTCCATTCAGTCAGCTGGGGTTTATCTAATGTAAGTTCACACTAGTTTCTGCAGGTTGGCTCAGGTCACTGATCTATTCTGGGCTATGTTGGGGAAGCTTATTAGGACAGCTCTGTTCCAAATATTTCTCATTATCCTTCTGGGACCAGTGAGTTAGCCCAGGCATGTCCTTCTTATAGCAATGGCAGAAGAACAAGAGAGTAAATGGAAGCACATAATATTTCCTAGGCTTAGAATTGGCACACTATTACCTTCACTCCATTCTATTGGCCAAAGCAAGCCTCATGACCAAACTCATAGCCAACGGATGGAAATATAATCAACCCTTTTTGTGGAGGAAAAAACTGCAAAGTCATGTGGAAAAAAGCATGAGGATAAGAAGGGAGGGAGAACTGGGGCCACTAATGTGACCTCCCACCGAAACAATTGCATTTTATTGAAAACTGCATTGTAGTTTCAAACTAAATTATTAACTTATATTCTTAACCACTTGATCATGGGGTGCAATGAAACTTTCTGATTTCCTGAGGGAGAGAGGAGATGCTGCCGACTTGTTGGGTTTTGATCAGGTGTTTTCTTCTTATGAAATGATATTGCTCATGTTCTTTAAGAACCTCTTGTGCGTCTCTCTGGGTTCAGTTTTCAGCACTAAAACCTCTCAGTGAGTGACTCATTAAACTAGTCGCCACTATTTCCACCACCCACTCAACCTCACGCCACAGCCTCCAAATCTGCGGCTGCTGTGTCATATAAGCATGAAAACTGTAGAATCCGGAATTCCGATTCAAACGGTGCCAAAAAATCAAGTCTGAAAGTTTGAGAAGAGCATTTGAGAGTAATCGTCTGTAAGAAAAATAGCTTGATTGCTGGGGAACCTGATCCTAAGGTGACTATTACTCACTCACAGTGAGTTAAGAGGAAATTGGAGGAGGGAACCATAGCCCAGGAGAATAACCGAAGATAGAAAGCCGGAAATGTCTAAAGCAGCTGAAAGGATGAACATATTTTGTCTAAAAAGATAAGGCAGCTGAGAGAGAAAAGTCATGAGCCAAATTTACATACAAAAATAGTGGAAATAATCTCTGAACATCCAGTTTGGGAAGAAGTGAGGAAGATAATAGAGCTCTGAGTGGCTAGTGACGAGAGAACAAAGAGGTTAGTGATGTCTGAGAGAGATCAGTAATGCTTCCAAGGTGTCATACAAGAGTTCACTGGCAATAGCAGAGAAGTGTTCTTTTTTGCCTTTTTTTTTTTTTTTTAAAACCAGCTCACTAAGAAAGTTCAGGTTTTGATAAAAGTTCAAATATGAAAGACTTTTTTGCTTGTTTGCTTGCTTGGCTTTTCAGAATATTTAAAAATACATCAATGAAACAATCTTTGAAGTAACAAAGGGAAGTGTTCATCAAGAAGAGGCCCTTTAGTAGGCCCTGTTTAAGAGTCCTATGACTCTTTGTGTTTGACTCTAGGTGGAATTTAAAGCAGTCTTCAGGAAATTTTTAATACCTTTATATTCTTGCAGCCAAAGTCTTCAAATGATCTAAAAGCAAAGCAGAAAGTCCAATTAAGTGTCTTCTCATTTTTCCAAATTCAAATATACAGGACATTAATTGTTTTTCAATTTCTGTGAGTGATAGGGCTTGTCTTGATATAAGTAGTTAAATGTATTTAATTAACATGTTTTAATATTTTTATTTTGTTGCATTGTTTGACACTATGGTCTCAATAATGAAGACCTAAATAAATCATCTAGTTTCACATGAAAATTTAAATTTTTATGTCATAGGATTATTTTTGAAAAAATATCATAGTATTCTGCATCAGGGTAGAAAATAAAGATAATTACAAATCTGGATATTATTAATGTAACCTCAAATTCTACTCGTTCTAAATGTCTCATTTGTCTACCTCTCTCATATTATATACTATAGATAAAATCTCTGAGACATGTTACACATTGTCCAGTAGTAACCATTGACATGCTGGTACAGATAAGTATATCTGATTCTATAACAAATTTCTGAGGAAACAAGACAATCAAGGAGGAAGTGTTACTGGAAGGAGGTTCTGCCAAGAATTACTTATGTGATCTGGTGTATGGTTCTCCATGAGAATGGCAAGAGGGGAATCCTATATATATAGATGTTTGTGTGTATGTAGGTGTGCCTGTGTACATGTGTGCATGTACATGTGTACAACAGGACCCATCATATGAAATCAATATATGCACATATATGTATATATGGTACATAGGTTGCACATATATGTTATCTATCCATCTGTCATCTCTGTGTATATATATATATATATATATATATGTCTGTCTTCCTATCTGTCTATCTATTTATCCATCATCTATATCCATCTTCTATCTCGTTAGGTAGTACCATCCATAGCTTTGGTATCATGGAGGGCCCTGGGGCCCTTGGAAGCTCTACCTGTGGTTGGGGAGCATGCTCTATTAGTTTGTGGTTTATGTAATCATCTTTGTATGTCCCCTCATCTTTTGTTACTAAAAAAAATTTCATCTTACAACTTCATCTCCATGAATCTCATCATGTTTCACAATCACTTCTTTCACATAAGTTTGAATATGTTTGAAGTACAGTCCCACAGGTAATCATAACTGATGTTTGTTGTGTGTTGCGTGCTCTGTGTGCATTCTTCAACACTCCCCACATCCCTGGGAGATGGAGGCCATTCAAAGTGCAGCCTCAGGAAAGGGCCACTCACGACACCAGCTTCCTGTCATCCTGGGAAGGGGCAGAGGCCCTGGCTGTGGTTAGACTGACGTCAGCCCATCAGTCTAAAAAGGGCCCCAGAATTTGGAGCTGAGAAGGCGGCCACAGTCCACAGGAACTGCTGCTTGCTTACCATGTCCCTGCCCCTCCAGAAAGATGGGTCTGGTACTGCCTGAGTCCTGGCAAAGCTCTAGAGGCACCCCCAGCAAACCTCCTGCCATGTTCTGTGGAATTTCTCAGTGCTGGCAATGGTGCCCTGGCTTCTGAAGCATGTACAAAATCTGGACCCCTACACATTTTGCTAGTTTCCTCCCCTATACAATGAAAATAAAAATATATACTGTAAAAGTATTTTTGAGGTGTAAATTTAAAAATACATATTAAAAACCTTGAAAGGGCAAATGTTTACACTTAAAAATTGAAATGGAGAATTGATAGAATGAAGTAAATGAGGGTTGATCCATGGCTAAAATAGTTAAACAGAGCAAACAAGATTGTATGTTTTTAATATTTTTAATTGTATGTAAAGCCTAGCTACTCTAAGATTTGCTGGAAATTATAATTCATCTATGGTTTCCATAATTATTCCATATTTTATTTAAGAACGTATCTGTTAAACTATATAAATATGGAGACAACTTATACATTAATAATATAAGGTATTGGCATATGTCTGTGTACATTCCGGATTCCCTAATGAGGTTCTGAAGCTATGGAGCATGAATACCACAGTGTGGAGATGAAGGGTATGAATTGTAGTTTGCATATGTTATCACATTTAAACCTCACATGTTTTTAAACACATCTGTTATCATTTCGTGCTTATATTCAAAATCTGCAATGCCTTCCTTTGCCTGCAGAGTAAGTTACTAACTAGTTCCTTAAGTTTCCATTTCATGTTACTAAGACTCTGGCTACAACCTACCTTTCCGAGGCGTTATCTTCTACTTCTGTCAGTAAGATTCTCTGCTTCAATTAGATAAGCCTGTTCATTCCACCCACAATTCCACAGACAGTAACATTCTCATCTTTATTTTCATAGCTTTCTTTCCCATCTGGGATGGCTACACAACTTGCCCAAAGATTATGCATCTTACATCCTTTGAATAACAGGTCTAACCTCTACCTGGTGGCATTTCTGCATCATCCTAGCCCATGACTACCCCACTGTCATCTAAAAAGTAATATCTATGTTACAAATTTTCATTAGTAGAAAATTAGTAATTTACTAATTAGTAATAAAATTTGAAGTGTTTTCTATTAATAAAGATATAATTGACTAATATAATGAGGGTTATAAAAGGGGCTATTAGGTTTGTAAATTGCAAATTTTTATAAAGTATTTAATAATGTATTCTCTGATTTACATTGCTATTCTTTTTCCACACATGTATATATTCCCAACTTATGGAAAATGAAAAACAATGTTAGATGACTAGTAAAATACTATCTATTACTTGAGGGAAGGAAGTATTATAATTTCTTATAACCACTAGTGTCCCATCATATCGTCTGAACAGCAGGAACTCAGGAAACAGCTATTTGCTTTTGAAATACTAATATTAGGTACTGACATATATCTGTATAGCTTTTCTATACAAATTAAATATTGCATTCCTCAATACTTCTACCTCTCATTCTTCTGTCCAGAAGCCATCATCTCTCACCTCAACTGGATTCACTGCTTTCACTTTTGCCTCTATACTTTAGTCTCCCCACAGCAGCCAGAATTATCATTTTAAATGTCGATATGATAATTTCATTGTCCAAACATGCCAATGGAACACTTGCAGTTTAACGTAAATTCCAGGCTCATACTTATGACTTTCATGTTTTGTCTCAGACTGCCTCTGACCACTCCTCCTGTTCTTTCCACTTGAACAAGGCTGGCCTACTTGCTGCTCCTTGACCATGACAAAGAATGTTTCATTACAGATGTGAGCATTGCTCATGCTTCACCTCTCATCACACATCATCATATCCTTAGAGAAACCTTCCCTGACCAGCCTCAAAATATATAACCCCATCACTCAATATCCACTCACACCATTTTGACATTATGACACTTATTACTACCTAACATTATGTTTTATATTTACTTGGTCATTTGTTTATTATGTCACCACATAAAAGAATGACATATCTGTGAGTGCAGAGTCTTTGTTTTGTGTGCCATTTTATTCACAACATCTAGGTTACCATCTGATATATAATATATGTTCAATTAATTTATTTTGAATAAATAAATATTTTCAAATATCTAGATTAGAAACATACACGTCCTTTCTAGTTTGCAGAATTAGGGTGTTTGATATGATATTTCTTAAAAAGATTGCCTGTTCTAAACATCCAAAGATGAGGCTTTTCTTTTATCCCAGGTCTGCAGCTTCTTTTAAATCTCATAAACACTCTGCATCTCAGTTTCTCTTCATGAAACAGTGATAAATATTATTTGTCTTAGTTCTTGTCACTTGGTGTCATGAAACTGATTAACAAAGTACTTTAAGAACCAAAAATCATTTTCAACAGCACACTAGTATTAATTCCTGCACATGACTAAAAATAATTATTCTATTTGGTTCCAAAGAAAGATGATAATACACATTTGGTAAAAATCCCCTATAAATAAGTCTATATAGATACAGGATATTAAAATACATTTTTTAAAAAAAAGTTTCCAGACATACTAAACTTGTAAAATGTCTGGCTCCAAGCTGGTTTGAGGTTTTGCTTGGACTCCAAATATAGGTTTGTGTGTTTTATGTGTTCATCTCTATAATTATTGATTTCCATTAGGATGCAATTTTGGCAAAGTGGGTTTATTGTTTTCAGTCAGAACAACAATAATATAATTCTAAATGAGATGAATTAACATTGTATTTAGTGATATCTTCAGTTTCAACGATGGATGTATATTTGAAAGAAAATCTAAACTAAAGATACATCATCAAGGTAAAATCCAGTTACTGTGTAGACACAAATGTACACACAAATGCAGAGAGAGACAGAGATAGAAAATATACATATATGATATAATAAGCAAGGTAAGAACAATGTAAAGCAAAGTAAAAATAAACTTGAACAAAAATAAACACCTTACCTAAAAATTTAACATAACATTCTCAAAAGTATTTTAATTAACACATTTTCCAGTAGAAAATACTTTCTATTACTATCATTTGGTTATACATTTCTGAGATAAGATTGGATTCAGTGTTTTCAGAAATAAAACAAATCTTCAACTATAAAATCTCTGGATTTTCATTTTGTAACAAGGTTGTGAAAGTGTGATGTGACTTTGAGATGCTGCCCCAAACAGCAAAATGTAAAACTAATAAATCCAAATCAAAATTCTGACACAGTGATAGAATATTTAAGTGATCCACAAAATAACTGCCTAGGTTTGACATACAAGTCACCTCCGTTGGGTTGCAAAAAAAAATAAATAAATAAAATAAAAGAGAAAGAAAGAAAGAAAAAGATTATATATAATGAGAAAGTACTGGGTCCTAGTCAGAAACTCTATTTTGGTGAGCAAGATTCACTAAAAGTACAATAAATGAATTTTCATTCTATTCTTGAAGTTGTAACAAAAAATAGAAATTATGAGGTTTATACTATATTTTTAAAAACTATTATGGTATATTATTTATAAGCTTAAACACTTTATGTGTTTAATTTTTCACAGCACCTATAGCATTACATCGTGATTCCTTATTTACTCAACTAAACCAGAATGTCCTTGGGAGCATTAACTCTGTCTTAGTCATGTTTTTATTTGTAGCACTTTCTATGGAGTATGTGTAAAATTACTAAATATTTGTTGATACAAGGTCTAATATTTTATAAACCTAAGATTTCTTAGAGATCCTATTAAATAAACAAGTTTGTAGGTTTGGCTAATGGAAATTATATGGCTCCCAAAGAATTAAGTCCAATCTCTTTAGCTTAATCTTTATATTTCATACTTGGATTTCAGCCTGTATTTCCAGCTGATGTCCCTCTACCTGTATACACATAGGTCTACTCATTATTCCAGATGTATACCTTGTCTTCTCATCTATATGTCTTCTTTTTCCCCACTCCATTTTTCCTGTCTGGGATGTTGTTCTTCCTCTGCAGCTTGTATCAAAAGCTTAGATTCTTGATAAACCTTAATTCAAATCTAGTTTTTTTTCTCTGAAGTAACTACAATAGCTGCAGATAGCTAGACCAGATTACCATCTTTGGGGAAATCTATAGCAAATCTGTCCTTTGAAAATCCAGAGAAATTTTTAGCAAAACTATTGTGTAGCAGTTATATTATTAAAAAGCTGTGTTTTATTTATGCATATACCTTAGTGCTTTAAATTTATTTTAGAATTCTTAAAGACATAAACACATTATGTAGATTATTTGGAGAGTCTATAGGCTTAGTTTAGGAACACTTCTTTTTAAGGGCAATTGTATGTAACTTAAAATAAACCAAGTAGAATTTATTAGTCTGTTTCTTTAGATGGAAAATTAAGTAACTAGACTAAATTATGGAGACATCCCCATAACTGGTAATTCCATACATAGCCTATACATTTGTTTATTAGTAGAAAAAGTCTTTTACTCACACTCCACCCCGTTTCTAGAGGGATTTTGCTGTCGATTACTTTGTATATCCTTCGTAGATGTGTTTGAACAGGGAGAAATAGAGAAGAGCAGGATTAGTAGATTCACAGAGTATTTTATAGAGTTATTGTCAAGACCTAGGACAAGTTACTTAAATTCTCAGGATTTCAATTTGCACAAAAACTAAACTTGGAATGAGATGAGCCCACCTTATAAGTTTTGTTTTGTGTTGTCTTGAAGATTAAATGAACTATATGTAAATTATTTAGAACATTGGTCTGCTTAACAAACTATTAGTAAGTTTCTGCCATCATTAAATGAAACCACAGTGAGAAATCCTACATTACCAAGAAAATAAAAATTTGAATCATCTTTTTAAAATAGTTAGTTTTAGAAAAACAATTACCTGCCAGTATGCCTGTCATCTTACAATACCTAGAAAATGACATGTGGATTTTCAATGAACACAAAAGCCCTTCTAGTTGTTGTTTATGATGAACCAAGTGTATCTCTTGAGGGAGCGTGAAGTCATGCTGCCTTGGAGTGCTCATCTGTTAAGACAGAAACAAATGTGTGTTCTGTATTCTTGCTTGATTGGACATGAAGCATGGTTGTAACCTACAGAGTCCTACAAGGCGAAGTGAGATTTGGACAGCAAAGACACATTTTCTACTATGGTGGTTTACTCAGAAAAGTATTATAACAGCTTAATAAAAATGAGTAATTCACTGTGTTAGTAAGTGAATATTGAGCGTGTCCTCATAATTTACATGTTAATAACACATTTTTGTACACCTTTTTCCACTGGTAATTGTTTAATGCCTATGTTTCTCCACTAGACTGTCAAATTTATAAGAGGATAATAGAGTTTTGCTTTATTCAAAACTAAATACGGGCTTACTTCAGGTCTGTGGCACCTACTAGTTTCTTAATAAATATATGATGAAGCAAATTTTCATTGTTGTGGCATTACAATGTACTCCTCTGCCTAATTGATAAAATTAGATCATAGGGTACAGTGAAATCAATAATTAAAGAAAAAGAAGGTCTTTGACTTCCTTCTCCATCTGGACATGGGGGCATGAGAGATATTATAAACCAAGGAGAAGGATATCTCTCTTCTGTTTTCCCAAACTCATCATTAAAAAAATAATAATTTTTGATTTTTTTGAACAAAGATTTATCTGTCTATGGTAGTTTCAATGTGAGCTTTCAAAAGTAGTGGAAAGCCTTCATTTTATTTTTCCTAGTAAATATAATGCTCAAATAATTTAGTTGAACAGTAGTGTTCCTAATTCTGTTAAATTTTCCAACCATGTTATAATTAATCAAATATAATTATAATTCTAATATTATAATTTTATCTCATTCAAGATAAAATATTTCAAATATAAGCTAAATTCATGTTTCTGACCACAGGTGTACTATCTATTCACAATCTCTTAGAATTACTTATTAAACTCTTAGAGAAATATCATCTTATAATATGTATATGGGTCTCAGTATCCTAGAGTAGTATCTTGTTCTGGTTATAAAAAGAAATATGTTAAATATATAATTCATTTAGGAATATCTTAAGAGTAATTCTGAAGTTGTTTCCAAAGGTAAGAACATAGCAAAATATGAAAATGGTGAGTCATAAGGGGTAACTAGAAGTCACCACAGTAAAAGTGTTGTTACCAACATAAATGAACATATCAATGGAACAAATGACAATAATAGAGTATGAGGTATAATTGAATTTAGTTTGAGAAGGAAGAGTCTTTCGAAAAGTGAGAGACAGATTAGGGAATAATTTTTGGAGTCTAAGAGATAAGGGTTTGAAGTCCAGATTCACCCCATACGAGCTGTGGGCCTTGGAGCAAGTTATTTAAACTCTTGTCTCTTTTTCAAGAGACAAGAATGGGCATAGCTGTAATAAGTGCAGAGAACACAAAGTGCTCTCATACTTGGACTATCTTGAACCATAAAGGCACCAAAGGAGTAATCATTCTCTACTTCCAAACTCTAAATATGTAGGTGTTCCCTTCCAAGCGTGACTATTTCAGTAGGCTGTGTAAGACAATGTTCTCTCCAGCATGCAGGCTAAAGGGAATTCAGCTATAATTCCTCCCTGTCATTTCATTTATTTTCCTGTGGCACAAACCCCACCCAAACATCTCTCGATTCTCCCTGCAGGGTTGAACTGACTCTTTCACCTCCATCTCTACTCCTAATTATTATTATTATATAATTGTCATATTTTTTATTCGCTTTGTAGTGTCATAACCAGAAGGTAATGGTAAGGCAGGATCCTATTGCTTACTTAGTACACAGCTCAGCTTTGATCAAGGATTCTAACTCTCCTTGGTTGAAGGCATTCTGTGTTTGTAACTGCCCTCATTCTTCTGGTTAAAAGAATGCAAACAATTCTACTGTTCCACCTCTTTGTTCTTCCCCCTTGTTCTGTTGTTTTTTTCTTTCCTCTCCCTTTTCAAGGTCTCTCTGTGTCCTCAGGGCCTGCCTGACCTGAAAGGTCTATTCAGAATTTACTAACTTCTTTTTGTTGCAAAAATTACTCTTGCTTCTTTCTTTTTTCCTTCTTCAATAATGAATTTTGCCTCTGATCCATAATTTCTACTCAAAAACAACCCCCCCCAAAAAAAACCCACACCAAAAAAACCCCAGAAACCAACAGCACAGTAATGTTTATAGAATATTGGATTTTGCTCTTTAGAAAGATATACTTAGATTCTTGTGTCACACAAGAAAATTATTCCACACAACAGTATACTTTTTTGTGGCTAAAATAATTAAATATAAAAAATGCAAATAATTAAAACATTAGAAAAATAAATAGCTTAAATCCAAAAATGGCCATGGATTTCTAAGCTTAAATGATAAAGAATTTGTAAGGAAAGAAGTAAGTACTTGATAACACAAAATTAAGTTTTTATTAGAAACATAAATATAATTCTTTTTCAATATTTCCTTTTTGTTTAACCAATAGTCATATGCAAACTTAAAATTAAGAAAAAGAGTTTTTAGGGAACATGAAAAAGGTTTATGTTACCATATAGAACTATTGGTTTCAGGACCTCTTTATACTATTTTAATTATTGAAGATCCTAAAAGGTTTTGTTTATATCTATAAATATGTATTGCAATAGAAATTAAAACAAGGACATTAAAAATATGTATTTATTACTTTTTTAAAAATTGTAAGAAAATAATCATGTGTTAACACAAATACATATTTGAATGAAAATGAATCTCCAAAACCAATTAGAATATAGCATTGTTTTATATTTTTGTACATTTCCTTAATATCTGGCTTAATAGATGGGTTCTCATATCTGCATCTGTATTCAATTTGTGGTGACAGCCCCATCTGTAGCCTCTGGAAAACTGCACTGTACGCTTAACAGAAAATGGGAGCATAAGAGGCAGATTAGATCTTCATATTATTCTGAAAGTAGTTTTGACTTTGCAAAGCCCCTGAAAACTTATTGAGGAAACTTAGGATTCTCTAGCTCACATTCTGAGAACCATTGTCCTAAATCAATCATATCCATACCAGGAGTTGGGATTCATAACAATGTCACAAAAGCAGTTTGGTTGCTCCATAATTAAGCAGGACTAGAAGAGGTGTGAAAGAAAGTCACAAAGTTCTCTAAACCATAAGGTTTATTATTATTTAGCCACTCAAATTAGGTTAATCACATTGATTAAATGGAAACATGTTTATGTTATAAAACTGAATGCAAAAAGATTGCAAAATTGTATGTTTAATGAGGCCAATTTTAAAAATCTACATCTATTCACATTTTAGAAATGACTGGAAGTTAGATCTAAATAAAGCTGTTAAAACTTTCTTTTAAAGAACTGGGAAAAAACTGGAAGCAAATTCCCCATCAATGCTGCCTTCGGGACATGGACATGTATTTCCAAATGTCCAATAGTGAAAAGTGAGAATCTAGCCCCATCTGGGCTACCATGGAATTTTAGGCCACTGAACTGCTTTTTTCTCAGGATTCCTATTTCTCTCACTTAGTGAATCAATTTGCTGTTGGTTAGAATTAGAACCAAAGTAGTCATTTCCCAAATAATTCATTTCCTTTATCTTTGATGGATGGAACTTTCAATAAGGTATGTCAGGAACTTGTCAGATGATGTGACTTTGCTGAAAGAGAGTTTCAGCAAATGTCTATAGACTGACTCTCCCATTGCTACTTTGTTTGGCTCCTGAGGCAGCTTGGTGATCTGTGTCAGGACACATCATCCATTTCCTTCCTCCAGCTGTTGCTCCATGGTACCTTCCCACACCGCTGTTTGATTTGTACCTTTCCCATTTTTTCCCTCATCCATTTGATCTGCAGCATGTTTCCCTACCTAGATGAATGAATGAGTGTCTCTTTCCTGCAGGCACAGTGTGGGTCTCTGTGTGCTCTGTCTCTGGAATAGCCCACAGTTCAGTCCTGGGTTTTCAAAGAGCGCTTCTACAACACTTGATGGGTTATCATTGCAGAGTCTGCAGACAGATTGATTGCTTCTGAGAAAACACACAGGAAGCAAATTTGTGCACTAATAAAGTTTGAATATAGGAATTTGATTTTTCACAGAACTCTCATGATAGCCTTAATTGTTACATTTTTAAAACGTGTTCAGGTATTACTGAATTGGTTTGTCTCAGCTAACATTCATTTATGGGATAGTTTATTTTAATTAATCCATTTTCATGTACTTGAACAATTACTTCATGTTTGTTGCTTGAATTACATTTTCATCTTTTTTGTGTCACGTTGTGATGTGCACCCTTAATGTTAAAATAAAAGGTAGATAACTATATCAAATTTAGTTGATGGAAAAGTAAAATTACCAGGGAAAATACTACAGTTCTATGTAAGTATGTAAATACTAATAGTTAACAGAATTCTATTAAAAATATAGAAAGGGATTCCATATGTGTTGGGCCATGTGAAACTTCAAGGGTGTGAATTTTCATAAAATGCCATAACTGAGAGGTGAGATTAGAAAGTTTGATCAGGATGATCTCACAATGATATATTTGCCTTTGGTCACCATCATATTCATTGTTAAACAATTCTGTCAAATAGTTCCTGGATCTTTCTGATATTTTCAGAACAAGTGCTCAAATATGCCTTCTAATGTTGTGGATGGACCTATAAAAGCCTGGAATAATGGTAATAAAATTAACTTTTTAAAGCATTTATTATGTGGTTGAAATTGAGAATTCTGTGCTTTAATTGTTTCATCATCATTTTGAAGTAAGTACTATTTTTATTGCCATATTATGGATATGGTAACTGAGTCTTGGAGAGATTAAATAACTTATTTGAAGTCATCCAGTTATTCAGTGGTGAAGGAAGGATATTTATCTCAGAGAGTGTCTTCAGAGTTCCAATTCTTAACCAGTAAATAAACCATCCCAAACTACATGACCATCATTAAAAAACAAACAAAAAATAGACAAACTATTTTCAAGAAGTTATAAAACTATCATAGAAATGGAAGAAGGGAGAGCCTAGAGCCACATTCACCTTCCAATTCACTTGTAAGAATGAATGAAGGAATGAAAGATGCAGCGTCTTCTCCCAAGTTCTTCAGTTAACCTCCCAGCCCTAACCCTAAAGATGCTTCTCTGACTCCCAAGATGATGTCATTTGTATCCACATGACTGAGCAATAGGAAGTTTTCTGAGGATTCTCCTTGCTGTACAGTGCACTTTTCCAGATGGCTTAGCTTCCTGTTCTATGTCATGAGACTCATCATTATCATGGCATCATTAGTAATAAAAGTTTTTTCTTCACTCTCCTATTCTATGTTAGTGTGATGTCCACTTATTTTTTGCCTTTGAATATAAACAATTGCTTCATATTAAAAAGACCCAATTCCCATACTTAGTAAAAATAAATGTATTTATTTGCATATATACATAGATCCATTGCTCTAGTGGTAGAATCTCCTCTATTTTGTGATACCTCTACATTTTTTTTTCTGTTTTGTTATTTTCATTTGTTCCTGTCTACCATTTAGGAATATTATAACTACTGGTTTCAATTATGTATAATTTCTGCAATTCAATATAAATATTCTTTCTTTCAAATTATAAAAGTTTCTCAAGTTCATTTAGCTATACTCCTTCAAAACAAGCTCTCTCAGCAAGAACATGCTCCAAATTTAATCATCTCTCCTTTGGATCATAATCTCCAGTAGATCTCTGAGCCACTGTGGTTCTACTTGGTGACTACTTAAGATATTCTGAAAAACAGTTTACTTTTTCCCCAAGATCTAGTCATTACTTGCTCCAAGAGCTCCTGCTTATTTTTTAGTTTTTTACTTTTATTTTTTTTCTAGTTTCTGATATCCACCAGGAACCAATTAACAGTAATTAACACCAGCCTTTGAAAGTCAATTAGTTATAAACCACCGAAAAATCAGAGCATAAGATCTTTAAGAATTACACAAAATTAATTAAACCCACCTTCTATGGAAAAAAAAAAATCTTGGTTCCTGCCAAATCTAGTAAGTTTTCTGTAGGAGATTCGAGATATTGCATTTTCTTTCTGCCTTTGTGGCTTGGCCACCCTGCCAAGAAAGGAAATTACATTGATTTTCTCTTTGTAAAACTACTCCATGCTCTCTGAGATGATGAAATAAATTTCTTCCTAATTAACTTCCTGGTTAATTTCTGATATTGCTTGTGAAAAAGTTTCCTGTTTCCCAAAGTTACATGTCTTTTCTATTATCCTTGTATCTGGCTAATAGTATACTCACTGAAATAGTATCACAAAAATCTTTTTTGCCCTTCTTGACATTGTTATTTATAGTTATAACTCTTGTGTTGTTTTCCTTCCCTTTCATCCTTCTTTTCTTCCTTCATTTGATAGACTGCACATTTGTTGACCACGTGTCCTCATGCCTTAGGATTTATTGTCAATTACATTTGATATGGGAAAGAATGAAGACGACTCAGTTCTAATTTTGTTTTGAACGATTTAATTTCATTCCATTACTACTGAGTAGATGACAACCAATATAGAATACCCTATTTTGCCTCATTCCTATATTGTTTCGCTCTGACTTGTCACAGTTTTATAGCAAAAGTTAAATATACCTATACAGGTTAATATGGCCTGTTGAAAACATCTCTCACAATAAAATCTGTAATAAGCATATGAAGTTATAAAACGTTTTCAAGCTTTCAAGCAAAAGGTGAAATACAGAAAAATATCAAACTTTCAGTTCCTGATAATAAAATTTTAAAAATGATATTTATAGCTCTACATTTTAAAAACTCAAGATAGGTTTTAGTCTATGGTAACAGAATTTTTAAAGAGTTATTTAAACTTGTAGATTTGTTTTAAAGGGCTGTAGATAAGAATAGCTGGCCCCAAAGTGTGTTTATTCCTCTTTGAGGTTTAGATAATTTAAGAATTCTATGCACATTAGCAAAACCTGCATAATAAACTGTATGTTCTAGACTTCATTCTGACCTGCTCCAAGTAAATTTGGGCAAGTGAAAAATATGCTTGTACTTTTGTAATTATAATGTCTTTCAATGTAATACCTCCCAAATCTAGCAGAGCAAGGATTCTGAAGTTGTGAGTCTATTTAGAAATTAATTTGTCAACATGAAATAGAGAAAAAGGTGTCATAATTTACCTGTGTGGTTCTCAGATAGACTTAATCAGACTTAAAGCTGCTTTGTGATCATTACAGTTTGCATAGTAACTTTTTTCTTAACTTACAGCAAAACATCCATACCTGGAATTTCAGAATCAATCATTTTTCCAACATCATAAAAAACTTAAATACCATTGTGCAGACTCATCAGAACTAAAGTTTTAATTATATTAAAACCATGTTTCATAATAAAGTAATTCTATTATTTGTATTTACTTAAATTGAGGACATTTCAAAAATCAAAATACATAAAGAAGTTAGACTAAGTGATACAAATGACATCCTTTTATAGTTAGACTTTCTCGCAGGTGCAAACTTACTTTATATATTAAAAAAAATTGCAGACTTTCCAAACTGCATATTTTTCTCATTAAAATGCATGTTGTAAAGGTCTTGATTTCATAGTGATTTAGTTTTACTTTATGGAATTCAATTTACATTCATTTAATAGGCTTCTACTAAATCACTGGTTATAATTAAAAAACACATTTCTGAAACTCTTATGTTTAAAGATGTATTTAAGATTAACCTATAAATACCAGATCATTTTCTTATAATATGGACTAGGTTGAGAATACAGTGCTGTTTATACTCTTGGAATTAAACTCAAGTGAGTAAGTTAATTTAAATTTTGAATTTGATTATAAGTACATATTAGAAGTAAAGTTAATTAGCATTGAGATACAATAAGTAAATGGCCATCTTACCTCTAAATTACCTTTTTAAAAGGACAAATTAAACTCATTAACATGAGTTAATCAACATGATCCGAATCTAAAACACTAAAATAATTTTCAAAAGAAAAATATATTTTTAATATTCATAGATATATCATTTATTGTGCACAGTGGGTAAATAAGGTCTATAAGACACAATTCATGAATCAGAAATGTAGTAAAAATTTGTATGGCAATGCCATTTCTTATTAAAACCATTTCTGAAGACTTTTTCTAAGCTATTTCTTTTCATTCTAGGATATTTCCATTTATTTCCAGTTATACCATTATGAAGAGCCATGGGCACTTCAGACAGACCAGGTTCTTCATTAACATTTTATTGATCAGGGAATACACATTAAGAAATTACATTCTCAAGTGTTTAAAAACTTGTCTTTTATTCCTGCTCTTTTGCCTTAAAGCACGTTAACTTGGGATCATATATTTTTTAGCTTTCTTCAATTTACTCCTTAGTTTTGATTGTCTAGATTCAGCAGACAGAAATTTTCCCAAGTGGAAATAATATGATATGAACCCTTGATCAGATAAAAAAAAATACAAAAAAGAAGAGTGTAATGAGACATTACTGGTGAGAGTAATTTAAAAGTTAGTTGTTGACTTAGTAAATTCAAGCTTTTTAGAAAACATTTATGTAGGTTCAGATTATCCATTTATTACAGAATCAACATATATAAGTGTGGTATATTTCTATACTTGAATAGGTTAAATTTTAGTTTATTGAATGAATGAAATCATTATATCCTATAAAATGGCTGAGAAATAGAACAGAAACAGCTTTGCTTTTGTTATACTGAACTTGTGAAACACTAGAGACTTGGTTTCTGGTCAAAACAGTTGTTTCTGCCTTCATATTGTGGACATTCTAATTTAGGGAATTCCATTCTGCATACTTAATTTTCCTGAGAATCTTAACTGGAAATGATCTGCGTTATCCTCAGTCAGCCATGAAGGTCTGGTGTGCAGATGCTATATTTCATTCTCATGAAGTTACGGTGGTGGATAAATTGATTTCGTGAGTTGGTGGGAAGACTAAAATTTGCTATGATACAAAGAATAATAAGGCCATGTTTTCACATCATTTTTGGAGGAATGACCTGAATTTAGTAATTCTAAGTTATTTTTATCTTCTCCATTTCCCTACCAAATTCTAACTATACATCTATTTGCTTATCGTGGTGGTGCATACGAAACACATGGACTCAGAAAATACATTTATAAAAAATCACATCTTAGAGGACTAGCACCAAATTCTTCTGTTTTAGAGAACCATTTTTTTTAAAGTGATATAATTGAAAGAATAATTTCCCCCACCCCACCCCAAAAGCAGAAACATTCCAACAGTACTGTTTTGTCTCTATGTTTGGCAGGATAAAACCTATTGTGTGTGTGATTTAATGTTCATTTGCTGTTGCAAATGAATATGTTGTTTTAGAAAAATCTCTTAAAAGAAAGTCTATCCAAAATGCTGGCATCCTAATGGGGGATATAGGGAAAGGAATATAAATGGGAGAGAAGTGGAAATTGAATGGGTAGAATAATGGTAGAGATACATACTTTCTTACAGTTAATAGTAAAATCTATTTTTAAATGCTTTATTTATCTTGTATAAAAAAGGAAATGAGAAATGGTTTGTTTATTAAAAGAGTAAGTTCAGAGCCATCTTACCACTTAAGGAACTAGCATCAGTTGCGATGATCACAAATCTCTAGTCTAAGTTTTCTTAGCTATGTAGATCAGGTAAATATTACGCAATGACTTCATATGGAGGGAAATACATTGCCAATGCTCGTTAGTATATCCCTTTATGTCCAAGAACTTTGTGGATTTGTTTTTGCATCATTATAAGTTTTGCTTTAAATTTTAAATGTTTATAATATCATTTTGATGAAATTTAATTTTCATCTAGAACATGGTGACATTTTTATTTCTGTATTTTTTCAGAGCATTAAGCTTATAGTATATGACTTGAGAGTAAGCATTACTGTGTCGAGATAACCTATGTTCTTAATAGGTACCTGACACATAAAAGAAGAAAAATGTGATTCAATGAAGCAATTTCAGTATTTGTAACTTAACATATGGTTTGAAAAGAGGATAAAATCAATAAACAATGTGGACCTAAAAGCTCACAGGCAAAAAACTACTTCTTAGGTTAGATTCCATGTTTTATGACATTTTAATGTTGTGATCATTGAGGCTTTACTTACTCTCTCTGAAAAATATACTATGGAAAAACAGCAACATTTCAAAATTTTATTTCAGTTCTATAAATAGCATAGCATGTCAGTTGCTACTCTAATATGACAAAGAAAATGAAACACTTTTCCTCCATATTTCATATTAATTCACTCATCTATATTGAACTGTGCTTTACCCATTTGTATCTTTATATCAACAATATATGTTATGCAGGATCACAAAAATATATTAAGCATGTGGAAGATATACAAAGAAATAATTTATCTCATAGAGAAGAGTTTCTTGTGATGAAACTTGTTATTTCTGGATTACTTTTCTTTTTTTGTTTCAGGATATTCTGAGACCTGGTACAATTGATGAACAAATTTTCCAAACACCTCTATTTAATTAAAAAAGAAAAGAGGATATATGTTTATGTATTTGTATGTGCATGTATGTAGGTATATAATATACTATATAGTATATAGTTGTTACAGTTTAATTTGATGCTTGTCTTTACCAGTCCAAACTTCCTTACCTATTAACTTCCCATAAGTGAAATATCAGTCTCCCCTTATTTGATTTCAATACTTATTTGAGGATATAATGAATCTAAAAGAAGGATATGGCAGTATGACTCTGATCTGCTTACTTTCTTATAGTTTCAGATGTGTTCCAGGATGCAATAGCATATTGTTACAGAAATGTATCCTCCTTTTCTTCCCACACTATAGCCGTGTTACATAACCATGTCCCTGAAACATTCCACAATCCATCCTCAGTCTTGGCCCTCAGTATGCTATCAACATGACCAAGCAGTGTCTTGCTTTATTAGAGGAAGTGGTCTACTATAAAATCTAGTTGAATTTTTGAAATTCTGTTTCTATATTCTGAAATAGAGAGGCAAAGGCTAACATGCTAGGTTATATTAAAGATCAGAAAACTCAATTCCTAATGTAGTATATATTTGGAAAAATGAATTGTGAATTTGGGGAGCTATCTTTCAGAGCCTTGTTCAAGATATGATGTTACTAGAGAAGAGTAAGCAAGGGCTAAGTCCATGTGTAAATGAGGATATGGGCATTATGTATGAGAAGGATGAGAAGGCATTTTGAAGGCCATCTAAATCATTAACAATGTTGACATTGACTTTATATAAGTACTGTGAATAAATATTTACCCTATACAAGTTCCTAATGCCTGACTATCCAAAAAATGTTTTCTAATGTGTTACTTTAAGGTATGTGTGTGTGTGTGCGTGTGTGTGTGCTTGCACACATGCTTTCATATAACTTTGTATTTATAGTACTAATTTTCTGTCTGGTTTCTAAGAGGGATCATAAAATATACACAACTGATCTTATCTTCACTCTGTTCAATCACAAAAAATTCTTCAGGAGTGCCAAGTGTCATGACAGATCAAGTTGACTACATTTCAAAGTTTACTTAAATTTTTTTGGAAACAATAATTGAGAGATAAAAACAGTTGGGAAATACAAGTGATGAAAATAAAATAACAAACATGGTAATTCAGGATTTATGTATTATTGGCATGATTGTGCTCTGAAACATTCTTTGGTTACCAAACAGCCTTATTGGTGATGCTTTAAAGAATTCTAAATTTAGATTTTAATATGGCATAGAAGACACTGTATTTTTAAATAAGATAAATGCAAAATAAAAGTGAAAATATCCATTGTTACTAGTAAACATGTCTTCAATACGGGGGAAATGCAGAACACAAGGAACACAGTAGCAATGTCTGTGTAAGTGTAATTTGGGCCACTGGTTTATGACTTTCACCCCGTGCATGTCCAATCACAAAGAAAATATTATTCTGGTTTTAAAAAAGTAAAGTTACTAAACACATAAAACCTGTGTTCTGTTAAAAATTAAATGTATTGATTGTTTTCAGTGAAAATTTACTGCTTTATGTATGATTAAGAGGTAATATTGCCTCACTCCCCACCTCTTGCAAAGCACTTGATCAGGCTCTATAATACATCAGTAATGAGAAGCTGTGGAGAAGTATGTTAGAGCACAGTGATGATGGAGGTGATGTGATATGAGCAAGGACTAGGGGAATGAAAAAAAGGAAGTATAGAGTGATATGAGGGATATTTTAGTGATCAATGATTGGCATAGATTAACTGAAAGATCGTGGAAATATATTTGATGAGGAACATAAAGAAGAAAGAGATGTCAAGGTTAAATTCTAAGTGTCTGGCTTTTGTGACAGAACACACGTAGCACTAAAATAGGGAACACTAGTAGTTAGGTCAGTTTGGGGTTACTTAGGGCAGCAAGAATGTTATTTCCAATTAGGAGATATTGATATTCCCTGGAGATATGAAGAAGGGAGAAAGATACATAAATCTGGAGCTCAGAGGACCAGCCTGGCCTACAGATCACATTGTTAAAAAATCTTTACATAGTTACTCATTGAAGTCATAGATGAATATGAGAATATCTAGAGATTATACTGGAAAAAGAAAGGAGAAACTGGAAAAAATTCTATGAGAAATTATCAATAAAGTCTAATGCTGTTAAGATATCAGATAAGATCATGCTTGAAAATATACTGTTGGGTGTATTAACATGGAGGCCATAGGTAAACATATGGTTCTGGTGGACCCAAACTGAAGTAGAGGGAAGCCTATTCCCTCATACTTACAATTTCCCTCCAGCCACAATTATCTGTCCAGATGTTGCACATTCTGCAGCCAATATCTTCCTCCCCTCTTCATCTTCCTATGTTCGCTTGTTGAGGAAAACCTTTTCTGACTTTACTGCCTACTTCAAATCTCTGTATTATATGGTTTTCAGAGATAATTATCATTCTTCCATTGACTTGATTTTTTTTTAAAAAAAAACAATATTAGTTTCCTTTCCTAGAATTTAATCTTCATGAAAGTAGGACCATACTATTTTTACAGTTCATTTGTATCCCAAGCACCTCGTCCAATTTGGAATATTGTAGGGGTTTAAAATATATTTGTTGAGAAAAAGAGAAGATATGGGAAGGAAAGATGAAGGTGCTGAAGGAAGGGAAAAGGAAAGAGAGTTAAAACTATAAAATTTTATTCACTAAAGGAGTAAATGAAGAACAAGAAGCCAGGGGGAATTAATAGAATTTCAGAAAAAATATTAAGTAGATTATATGACTCCAAAACGGAAAAAAAACTCCTCAGAATGTAAATACAAACCACATGGATAACTGAACCACTCAATTACACAACTTGATAAATTAAATAACTTGATACACACAAACTCATGTGACCACCACTGAGATAAATATATGGGATTCTTTCATGTCACTTTCCAGACAATAGTCCCTCAAGTAAAACTAACATTCTGACTTTTTTCACTATAGATTAGTTTTTCCTCTAATTGAAATTTATATAAATGGGAACCTATAGTATTTACTTTTGGAGTCTGGCTTTTACTCAACTATTAGATTCATTTTGATGTTTTGATAATTTTTCTGTAGAAAGTCAACTAAAATCTCAAAATATACCTTCAGAGATTTTAAATTATTATTTTTAGAGGTATAATTTCCTTAGTCAAAGAAGAAAACAGAAATCCCATATAATTTCAGTGAATTTACATTTTGTTATCTATGTGGAAAAAATAATTTTTATGTCAAATATATATTCACAAATATTTAGTATTTTCTCTTACAAATAACAACCACACAAAAACAATCATCTTAATTAAAAATCTTGTAAATTTTATCTATTCATTTATAATACTAGTGTTAGTTAAGACTTCAGCAAAGCCACATTAATTTTTTATGATAAAATTTACTTTTCATCAGTATTTTTTTTGTTGACATTTTAAAAATAGACTTTAGTTTTTTAGAGCAGTTTTAGGTCCACAGCAAAATTAAGTGAAATGCGAAAAATTCCCATATTTGCCCTGCCTCTCACATGTTGAGACTCCTCTGCTGTCAACATCCACATTAATTTTAAAATCAGCTTCATTGGATTATAATGTACATATAAGAAAATTTACCAATTTTAAGTGTAAATTTGATGAGTTTTGACAAATGTATACAATCATCTAGCCACCACTATAATTGTGATATGAACATTGCCATCACCCTCAAAGTTCCCTTATGCCCCTTGGCAATCAATTCCCTCATTTCACCTCTGGCCACTTAAGTCACTTATCTGCTTTATGAATCTAAAGCTTTACATTTTCTAAGATCTCATAAAAGTGTCATCATAGAGAATATATCCTATTGTGGCTGGTTTCCTCTACTTATGAATTCTTTTAAGAGTCATTCTTGTTGCATGTAGTCTGCTCCATTTGATTCTTAAGTAGTTTTTCATCGTATGGGTATACCATAATTTAGTCGCTAGTTGATGGAAATTTGTTTTGATTTTTAGTTTTAAAAATTATGATAATAATGTTAACATTATTAATAATAAAGTTAGGAGTTTTGAATGCATATCTTTGTGTAGTTACATGTTTTCACTTCTTTTGGGTAAATACATAGCACTTAGACTGCTGGATTGTATGGTAAGCTATGTGTTTAAATTTATAAGAAACTGCTGATCTGATCTGTTTGCTAAAGTGGCTATACGATGTTGCATTCTCACAAATAACACATGCAAATTCCACATCCTTATCCATACTTGGTGCTATCAGTATTTTTAGTGGTAGTCAAAAAATATTGTGTAGAGGAAGCCCATTGTGTTGATATTTTGTTTTTCCCTAATGAATAATGGTGCTAAGCCTCTTTTCTTGTGTTTATTTGCTATTTGCATTTATTCTTTGGTAAAATGTCTATGCATATATTGTGAACATTGTTTAAATAGAGTTGTCTTAATATTATTGAGTTGCAGAAATTCTTTATGTATTCAGGATGCAAGTTTTTTTTCAGATATATGTTGTGAACATACTTTCTCCCAGTGTTTTAGTTTAGTTTAGCCTTTTAATTTTGAATAAGTCTAAGGATATTAACTGATGCTTTATGTCCTACTAGGTCTTTCTATGATGGAGAGTGGAAGCATGACCTATGATCCTTTAGCTCCAGATTATTTTTCTGCTTAATCTTTATAAAGTGGTTCTTTCTCCTTTCTAGAATAGTCTACTCTCACATATGAAATCAGTAGTTCCCCAAAGTTTGAAGAGACCCCTCTGCAGGTATACAAAGGTCTCTCTTATCCTCTGTGGAGAATTCTCTCCAGGACTCAGGTCAGCAAAGTCTAACTGCCTTGGTTTTTCAGAACTTGGTTCTCTGTATCCTCAACTCAATAAGAATTTTGTCTTATACTTGAGTCTTCTAACCCTCTCTGCCCTGAAGTCAGGATACTGCTTCCAAGCAACAAGCTGATGCAATTGTAGGGCTTGTTTTGTTAATTTCCCTTCTCTGAGGGACCCAGTCCTGCACCACCTTTTCTTCAATGTCTTCACACCATTATTCTATGTACTTTCTAGTTGTTTAAGGCAGGCAGGTAGATCTGGTCCCTGTTATTACACATTGGCCAGAAATCTTAGTCTTCACCTTCCATAATATTGGAAGTATTGTAAAAAATCCATATTGAGTAGATTGACAAACATTTCCATTTGAGCAAATTTTAATGTCAGGAATATCCGTATTCAAATAGATTCTAATGAATTCTTTGCAAAAGTGTTAAAATCATAAAGTCAGGTTGTTTTCTTAAATAATTTCTAAGTTTAGACTTTTAATTTTCTATTTGTATCTTGAGTGACTCCTTCTTTCCTGATTCATATTGTTAGCTTTTTTTGACATCTCCACTTGGTTGTCCCATAAGCACATCAGCCGCCTCTCAATGCCAGATTATCCACAATAGACAAGTGTTTCCTTAGAGAATCAGTAATTGGCAGAGGAGGAGGTAGGATTCAATAATCACTCTAGAGGATTCAGTTTGAGTAAGACTGAATTAAATTATTTTTAAGCATCCTGGTTGCCTAGCTCAGT